>NW_027013449.1:283610-414152 GCF_036934945.1 Oncorhynchus masou masou | reverse complement strand
AATATCAGACCACTAGATACCACTCCATGTCAACTATAGATATCAGACCACTAGATACCACTCCATGTCAACTATAGATATCAGACCACTAGATACCATTCCATGTCAACTATAGATATCAGACCACTAGAATATCAGACCACTAGATACCTCCATGTCAACTATAGATATCAGACCACTAGACATGTCAACTATAGATATACCACTAGATACCACTCCATGTCAACTATAGATATCAGACCACTAGAATATCAGACCACTAGATACCACTCCATGTCAACTATAGATATCAGACCACTAGATACCACTCCATGTCAACTATAGATATCAGACCACTAGAATATCAGACCACTAGATACCACTCCATGTCAACTATAGATATCAGACCACTAGATACCACTCCATGTCAACTATAGATATCAGTCCACTAGATACCACTCCATGTCAACTATAGATATCAGACCACTAGAATATCAGACCACTAGATACCACTCCATGTCAACTATAGATATCAGACCACTAGAATATCAGACCACTAGATACCACTCCATGTCAACTATAGATATCAGACCACTAGATACCACTCCATGTCAACTATAGATATCAGACCACTAGATACCACTCCATGTCAACTATAGATATCAGACCACTAGAATATCAGACCACTAGATACCACTCCATGTCAACTATAGATATCAGACCACTAGAATATCAGACCACTAGATACCACTCCATGTCAACTATAGATATCAGACCACTAGAATATCAGACCACTAGATACCATTCCATGTCAACTATAGATATCAGACCACTAGATACCACTCCATGTCAACTATAGATATCAGACCACTAGATACCATTCTATGCCAACTATAGATATCAGACCACTAGAATATTAGACCACTAGATACCACTACATGTCAACTATAGATATCAGACCACTAGATACCACTCCATGTCAACTATAGATATCAGACCACTAGAATATCAGACCACTAGATACCACTCCATGTCAACTATAGATATCAGACCACTAGATACCACTCCATGTCAACTATAGATATCAGACCACTAGATACCACTCAATGTCAACTATAGATATCAGACCACTAGAATATCAGACCACTAGATACCACTCCATGTCAACTATAGATATCAGACCACTAGAATATCAGACCACTAGATACCACTCCATGTCAACTATAGATATCAGACCACTAGAATATCAGACCACTAGATACCACTCCATGTCAACTATAGATATCAGACCACTAGATACCACTCCATGTCAACTATAGATATCAGACCACTAGATACCATTCTATGCCAACTATAGATATCAGACCACTAGAATATTAGACCACTAGATACCACTACATGTCAACTATAGATATCAGACCACTAGATACCATTCTATGCCAACTATAGATATCAGACCACTAGAATATTAGAACACTAGATACCACTACATGTCAACAATAGATATCAGACCACTAGATACCACTCCATGTCAACTATAGATATCAAACCACTAGATACCACTCCATGTCAACAACAGAAGTCAGACCACTAGATACCACCTCATGTCAACTATAGATATCAGACCACTAGATACCACCTCATGTCAACTATAGATATCAGACCACTAGATACCATTCCATGTCAACAATAGATATCAGACCACTAGATACCATTCCATGTCAACAATAGATATCAGACCACTAGATACCATTCCATGTCAACTATAGATATCAGACCACTAGATACCATTCCATGTCATCTACAGATATCAGACCACTAGATACCATTCCATGTCAACTATAGATATCAGACCACTAGATACCACTCCATGTCAACCATAGATATCAGACCACTAGATACCACTCCATCTCAACTATAGGTATCAGACCACTAGATACCATTCCATGTCAACAATAGATATCAGACCACTAGATACCATTCCATGTCATCTACAGATATCAGACCACTAGATACCACTCCATGTCAACAATAGATATCAGACCACTAGATACCACTCCATCTCAACTATAGGTATCAGACCACTAGATACCATTCCATGTCAACTATAGATATCAGACCACTAGAATATCAGACCACTAGATACCACTCCATGTCAACTATAGATATCAGACCACTAGATACCACTCCATGTCAACTATAGATATCAGAACACTAGATACCACTCCATGTCAACTATAGATATCAGACCACTAGATACCACTCCATGTCAACTATAGATATCAGACCACTAGATACCATTCTATGCCAACTATAGATATCAGACCACTAGAATATTAGACCACTAGATACCACTACATGTCAACTATAGATATCAGACCACTAGATACCATTCTATGCCAACTATAGATATCAGACCACTAGAATATTAGACCACTAGATACCACTACATGTCAACAATAGATATCAGACCACTAGATACCACTCCATGTCAACTATAGATATCAAACCACTAGATACCACTCCATGTCAACAACAGATATCAGACCACTAGATACCACCTCATGTCAACTATAGATATCAGACTACTAGATACCACCTCATGTCAACTATAGATATCAGACCACTAGATACCATTCCATGTCAACAATAGATATCAGACCACTAGATACCATTCCATGTCAACTATAGATATCAGACCACTAGATACCATTCCATGTCATCTACAGATATCAGACCACTAGATACCACTCCATCTCAACTATAGGTATCAGACCACTAGATACCATTCCATGTCAACAATAGATATCAGACCACTAGATACCATTCCATGTCATCTACAGATATCAGACCACTAGATACCACTCCATGTCAACTATAGATATCAGGCCACTAGATACCACTCCATCTCAACTATAGGTATCAGACCACTAGATACCATTCCATGCCAACTATAGATATCAGACCACTAGACTATTAGACCACTAGATACCACTCCATGTCAACAATAGATATCAGACCACTAGATACCACTCCATGTCAACTATAGATATCAGACCACTAGATACCACTCCATGTCAACAATAGATATCAGACCACTAGATACCATTCCATGTCAACTATAGATATCAGACCACTAGATACCATTCCATGTCAACTATAGATATCAGACCACTAGAATATCAGACCACTAGATACCACTCCATGTCAACTATAGATATCAGACCACTAGATACCACTCCATGTCAACAATAGATATCAGACCACTAAATACCATTCCATGTCAACAATAGATATCAGACCACTAGATATCACCTCGTGTCAACTATAGATATCAGACCACTAGATACCACTCCATGTCAACAATAGATATCAGACCACTATATACCACTCCATGTCAACTATAGATATCAGACCACTAGATACCACTCCATGTCAACTATAGATATCAGACCACTAGATACCACTCCATGTCAACAATAGATATCAGACCACTATATACCATTCCATGTCAACTATAGATATCAGACCACTAGATACCACTCCATGTCAACTATAGATATCAGACCATTAGATAACACTCCATGTCAACTATAGATATCAAACCACTAGATACCACTCCATGTCAACTATAGATATCAGACCACTAGATATCACTCCATGTCAACTATAGATATCAAACCACTAGATACCACTCCATGTAAACAACAGATATCAGACCACTAGATACCACCTCATGTCAACTATAGATATCAGACCACTAGATACCACCTCATGTCAACTATAGATATCAGACCACTAGATACCACCTCATGTCAACTATAGATATCAGACCACTAGATACCACTCCATGTCAACTATAGATATCAGACCACTAGATACCATTCCATGTCAACTATAGATATCAGACCACTAGATACCACCTCATGTCAACTATAGATATCAGACCACTAGATACCACTCCATGTTAACTATAAATATCAGACCACTAGATACCACCTCATGTCAACTATAGATATCAGACCACTAGAATATCAGACCACTTGATACCACTCCATGTCAACTATAGATATCAGACCACTAGATACCATTCCATGTCAACTATAGATATCAGACCACTAGATACCACTCCATGTCAACTATAGATATCAGACCACTAGATACCATTCCATGTCAACTATAGATATCAGACCACTAGATACCATTCCATGTCAACTATAGATATCAGACCACTAGATACCACTCCATGTCAACTATAGATATCAGACCACTAGAATATTAGACCACTAGATACCACTCCATGTCAACAATAGATATCAGACCACTAGATACCACTCCATGTCAACTATAGATATCAGACCACTAGATACCACTCCATGTCAACTATAGATATCAGACCACTAGAATATTAGACCACTAGATACCACTCCATGTCAACAATGGATATCAGACCACTTGATACCACTCATTGCCAACTATAGATATCAGAACACTAGGATATTAGACCACTAGATACCACTCCATGTCAACAATAGATATCAGACCACTAGATACCATTCCATGTCAACTATAGATATCAGACCACTAGATACCACTCCATGTTAACTATAGATATCAGACCACTAGATACCACTCCATGTCAACAATAGATATCAGACCACTAGATACCATTCCATGTCAACTATAGATATAAGACCACTAGAATATCAGACCATGACATACCACTCCATGTTAACTATAGATATCAGACCACTAGATACCACTCCATGTCAACTATAGATGTCAGACCACTATATACCACTCCATGTCAACAATAGATATCAGACCACTAGAATATTAGACCACTAGATACCACTCCATGTCAACAATAGATATCAGACCACTAGATACCATTCCATGTCAACTATAGATATCAGACCACTAGATACCACTCCATGTCAACTATAGATATCAGACCATTAGATAACACTCCATGTCAACTATAGATATCAAACCACTAGATACCACTCCATGTCAACTATAGATATCAGACCACTAGATATCACTCCATGTCAACTATAGATATCAAACCACTAGATACCACTCCATGTAAACAACAGATATCAGACCACTAGATACCACCTCATGTCAACTATAGATATCAGACCACTAGATACCACCTCATGTCAACTATAGATATCAGACCACTAGATACCACCTCATGTCAACTATAGATATCAGACCACTAGATACCACTCCATGTCAACTATAGATATCAGACCACTAGATACCATTCCATGTCAACTATAGATATCAGACCACTAGATACCACCTCATGTCAACTATAGATATCAGACCACTAGATACCACCTCATGTCAACTATAGATATCAGACCACTAGATACCACTCCATGTTAACTATAAATATCAGACCACTAGATACCACCTCATGTCAACTATAGATATCAGACCACTAGAATATCAGACCACTTGATACCACTCCATGTCAACTATAGATATCAGACCACTAGATACCATTCCATGTCAACTATAGATATCAGACCACTAGATACCACTCCATGTCAACTATAGATATCAGACCACTAGATACCATTCCATGTCAACTATAGATATCAGACCACTAGATACCATTCCATGTCAACTATAGATATCAGACCACTAGATACCACTCCATGTCAACTATAGATATCAGACCACTAGAATATTAGACCACTAGATACCACTCCATGTCAACAATAGATATCAGACCACTAGATACCACTCCATGTCAACTATAGATATCAGACCACTAGATACCACTCCATGTCAACTATAGATATCAGACCACTAGAATATTAGACCACTAGATACCACTCCATGTCAACAATGGATATCAGACCACTTGATACCACTCATTGCCAACTATAGATATCAGAACACTAGGATATTAGACCACTAGATACCACTCCATGTCAACAATAGATATCAGACCACTAGATACCATTCCATGTCAACTATAGATATCAGACCACTAGATACCACTCCATGTTAACTATAGATATCAGACCACTAGATACCACTCCATGTCAACAATAGATATCAGACCACTAGATACCATTCCATGTCAACTATAGATATCAGACCACTAGAATATTAGACCACTAGATACCACTCCATGTCAACTATAGATATCAGACCACTAGATACCACTCCATGTCAACAATAGATATCAGACCACTAGATACCATTCCATGTCAACTATAGATATCAGACCACTAGATACCATTCCATGTTAACTATAGATATCAGACCACTAGATACCACTCCATGTCAACTATAGATATCAGACCACTATATACCACTCCATGTCAACTATAGATATCAGACCACTAGAATATTAGACCACTAGATACCACTCCATGTCAACAATAGATATCAGACCACTAGATACCATTCCATGTCAACTATAGATATCAGACCACTAGAATATTAGACCACTAGTTACCACTCCATGTCAACAATAGATATCAGACCACTTGATACCACTCCATGCCAACTATAGATATCAGACCACTAGAATATTAGACCACTAGATACCACTCCATGTCAACAATAGATATCAGACATTACATTATATTTACATTACATTTAAGTCATTTAGCAGACGCTCTTATCCAGAGCGACTTACAAATTGGTGAATTCACCTTCTGACATCAGTGGAACAGCCACTTTACAATAGTGCATCTAAATCATTTAAGGGGGGGGGGGTGAGAAGGATTGCTTTATCCTATCCTAGGTATTCCTTGAAGAGGTGGGGTTTCAGGTGTCTCCGGAAGGTGGCGATTGACTCCGCTGTCCTGGCGTCGTGAGGGAGTTCGTTCCACCATTGGGGGGCCAGAGCAGCGAACAGTTTTGACTGGGCTGAGCGGGAACTGTACTTCCTCAGTGGTAGGGAGGCGAGCAGGCCAGAGGTGGATGAACGCAGTGCCCTTGTTTGGGTGTAGGGCCTGATCAGAGCCTGGAGGTACTGCGGTGCCGTTCCCCTCACAGCTCCGTAGGCAAGCACCATGGTCTTGTAGCGGATGCGAGCTTCAACTGGAAGCCAGTGGAGAGAGCGGAGGAGCGGGGTGACGTGAGAGAACTTGGGAAGGTTGAACACCAGACGGGCTGCGGCGTTCTGGATGAGTTGTAGGGGTTTAATGGCACAGGCAGGGAGCCCAGCCAACAGCGAGTTGCAGTAATCCAGACGGGAGATGACAAGTGCCTGGATTAGGACCTGCGCCGCTTCCTGTGTGAGGCAGGGGCGTACTCTGCGGATGTTGTAGAGCATGAAACTACAGGAATGGGCCACCGCCTTGATGTTAGTTGAGAACGACAGGGTGTTGTCCAGGATCACGCCAAGGTTCTTAGCGCTCTGGGAGGAGGAAACAATGGAGTTGTCAACCGTGATGGCGAGATCATGGAACGGGCAGTCCTTCCCCGGGAGGAAGAGCAGCTCCGTCTTGCCGAGGTTCAGCTTGAGGTGGTGATCCGTCATCCACACTGATATGTCTGCCAGACATGCAGAGATGCGATTCGCCACCTGGTCATCAGAAGGGGGAAAGGAGAAGATTAATTGACCACTAGATACCACTCCATGTCAACTATAGATATCAGACCACTAGATACCACTCCATGTCAACAACAGATATCAGACCACTAGATACCACCTCATGTCAACTATAGATATCAGACCACTAGATACCACCTCATGTCAACTATAGGTATCAGTCCACTAGATACCATTCCATGTCAACTATAGATATCAGACCACTAGATACCATTCCATGTTAACTCTAGATATCAGACCACTAGATACCACTCCATGTCAACTATAGATATCAGACCACTAGATACCACTCCATGTTAACTATAGATATCAGACCACTAGATACCACTCCATGTCAACTATAGATATCAGACTACTAGATACCATTCCATGTCAACTATAGATATCAGACCACTAGATACCATTCCATGTCAACTATAGATATCAGACCACTAGATACCATTCCATGTCAACTATAGATATCAGACCACTAGATACCATTCCATGTCAACTATAGATATCAGACCACTAGATACCATTCCATGTCAACTATAGATATCAGACCACTAGAATATCAGACCATGACATACCACTCCATGTCAACTATAGATATCAGACCACTAGATACCACTCCATGTCAACTATAGATATCAGACCACTAGATACCACTCCATGTCAACTATAGATATCAGACCACTAGATACCATTCCATGTCAACTATAGATATCAGACCACTAGATACCACTCCATGTCAACTATAGATATCAGACCACTAGATACCACTCCATGTCAACTATAGATATCAGACCACTAGATACCACTCCATGTCAACTATAGATATCAGACCACTAGATACCACTCCATGTCAACTATAGATATCAGACCACTAGATACCACTCCATGTCAACTATAGATATCAGACCACTAGATACCACTCCATGTCAACTATAGATATCAGACCACTAGATACCACCTCATGTCAACTATAGATATCAGACCACTAGATACCACCTCATGTCAACTATAGATATCAGACCACTAGAATATCAGACCATGACATACCACTCCATGTCAACTATAGATATCAGACCACTAGATACCACTCCATGTCAACTATAGATATCAGACCACTAGATACCACTCCATGTCAACTATAGATATCAGACCACTAGATACCACCTCATGTCAACTATAGATATCAGACCACTAGATACCACTCCATGTCAACAATAGATATCAGACCACTAGATACCACCTCATGTCAACTATAGATATCAGACCACTATATACCACTCCATGTCAACTATAGATATCAGACCACTAGATACCACTCCATGTCAACAACAGATATCAGACCACTAGATACCACCTCATGTCAACTATAGATATCAGACCACTAGATACCACCTCATGTAAACTATAGATATCAGACCACTAGACACCACTCCATGTCAACTATAGATATCAGACCACTAGAATATCAGACCACTAGATACCACTCCATGTCAACTATAGATATCAGACCACTAGATACCACTCCATGTCATCTACAGATATCAGACCACTAGATACCACTCCATGTCAACTATAGATATCACACCACTAGATACCACTCCATGTTAACTATAGATATCAGACCACTATATACCACTCCGTGTCATCTACAGATATCAGACCACTAGAATATCACACCACTTGATACCACTCCATGTTAACTATAGATATCAGACCACTAGATACCACTCCATGTCAACTATAGATATCACACCACTAGATACCACTCCATGTTAACTATAGATATCAGACCACTATATACCACTCCGTGTCATCTACAGATATCAGACCACTAGAATATCACACCACTTGATACCACTCCATGTCAACTACAGATATCAGACCTCTAGATACCACTCCATGTCATCTACAGATATCAGACCACTAGATACCACTCCATGTCAACTATAGATATCAGACCACTAGAATATCAGACCACTAGATACCACTCCATGTCAACTATAGATATCAGACCACTAGAATATCAGACCACTAGATACCACTCCATGTCAACTATAGATATCAGACCACTAGAATATCAGACCACTAGATACCATTCCATGTCAACTATAGATATCAGACCACTAGATACCACTCCATGTCAACTATAGATATCAGACCACTAGAATATCAGACCACTTGATACCACTCCATGTCAACTATAGATATCAGACCACTAGATACCACTCCATGTCAACTATAGATATCAGACCACTAGAATATCAGACCACTAGATACCACCTCATGTAAACTATAGATATCAGACCACTAGACACCACTCCATGTCAACTATAGATATCAGACCACTAGAATATCAGACCACTAGATACCACTCCATGTCAACTATAGATATCAGACCACTAGATACCACTCCATGTCATCTACAGATATCAGACCACTAGATACCACTCCATGTCAACTATAGATATCACACCACTAGATACCACTCCATGTTAACTATAGATATCAGACCACTATATACCACTCCGTGTCATCTACAGATATCAGACCACTAGAATATCACACCACTTGATACCACTCCATGTTAACTATAGATATCAGACCACTAGATACCACTCCATGTCAACTATAGATATCAGACCTCTAGATACCACTCCATGTCATCTACAGATATCAGACCACTAGATACCACTCCATGTCAACTATAGATATCAGACCACTAGAATATCAGACCACTAGATACCACTCCATGTCAACTATAGATATCAGACCACTAGATACCACTCCATGTCAACTATAGATATCAGACCACTAGATACCACTCCATGTCAACTATAGATATCAGACCACTAGAATATCAGACCACTAGATACCACTCCATGTCAACTATAGATATCAGACCACTAGAATATCAGACCACCAGATACCACTCCATGTCAACTATAGATATCAGACCACTAGAATATCAGACCACTAGATACCATTCCATGTCAACTATAGATATCAGACCACTAGATACCACTCCATGTCAACTATAGATATCAGACCACTAGAATATCAGACCACTAGATACCACTCCATGTCAACTATAGATATCAGACCACTAGATACCACTCCATGTCAACTATAGATATCAGACCACTAGATACCATTCCATGTCAACTATAGATATCAGACCACTAGATACCACTCCATGTCAACTATAGATATCAGACCACTAGAATATCAGACCACTTGATACCACTCCATGTCAACTATAGATATCAGACCACTAGATACCACTCCATGTCAACTATAGATATCAGACCACTATATACCACTCCGTGTCATCTACAGATATCAGACCACTAGAATATCACACCACTTGATACCACTCCATGTCAACTACAGATATCAGACCTCTAGATACCACTCCATGTTAACTATAGATATCAGACCACTATATACCACTCCGTGTCATCTACAGATATCAGACCACTAGAATATCACACCACTTGATACCACTCCATGTCAACTATAGATATCAGACCACTAGAATATCAGACCACTAGATACCACTCCATGCCAACTATAGATATCAGACCACTAGAATATTAGACCACTAGATACCACTCCATGTCAACTATAGATATCAGACCTCTAGATACCACTCCATGTCATCTACAGATATCAGACCACTAGATACCATTCCATGTCAACTATAGATATCAGACCACTAGATACCATTCCATGTCAACTATAGATATCAGACCACTAGATACCACTCCATGTCAACTATAGATATCAGACCACTAGATACCACTCCATGTTAACTATAGATATCAGACCACTAGAATATCAGACCACTAGATACCACTCCATGTCAACTATAGATATCAGACCACTAGATACCATTCCATGTCAACTATAGATATCAGACCACTAGATACCATTCCATGTCAACTATAGATATCAGACCACTAGATACCACTCCATGTCAACTATAGATATCAGACCACTAGATACCACTCCATGTCAACTATAGATATCAGACCACTAGAATATCAGACCACTAGATACCACTCCATGTCAACAATAGATATCAGACCACTAGATACCACTCCATGTCAACTATAGATATCAGACCACTAGATACCACTCCATGTCAACTATAGATATCAGACCACTAGATACCACTCCATGTTAACTATAGATATCAGACCACTAGATACCACTCCATGTTAACTATAGATATCAGACCACTAGATACCACTCCATGTCAACTATAGATATCAGACCACTAGATACCACTCCATGTCAACTATAGATATCAGACCACTAGATACCACTCCATGTTAACTATAGATATCAGACCACTAGATACCACTCCATGTTAACTATAGATATCAGACCACTAGATACCACTCCATGTCAACTATAGATATCAGACCACTAGATACCACTCCATGTCAACTATAGATATCAGACCACTAGATACCACTCCATGTTAACTATAGATATCAGACCACTAGATACCACTCCATGTCAACTATAGATATCAGACCACTAGATACCACTCCATGTCAACTATAGATATCAGACCACTAGATACCACTCCATGTCAACTATAGATATCAGACCACTAGATACCACTCCATGTTAACTATAGATATCAGACCACTAGATACCACTCCATGTTAACTATAGATATCAGACCACTAGATACCACTCCATGTCAACTATAGATATCAGACCACTAGATACCACTCCATGTCAACTATAGATATCAGACCACTAGATACCACTCCATGTTAACTATAGATATCAGACCACTAGATACCACTCCATGTTAACTATAGATATCAGACCACTAGATACCACTCCATGTCAACTATAGATATCAGACCACTAGATACCACTCCATGTCAACTATAGATATCAGACCACTAGATACCACTCCATGTTAACTATAGATATCAGACCACTAGATACCACTCCATGTCAACTATAGATATCAGACCACTAGATACCACTCCATGTCAACTATAGATATCAGACCACTAGATACCATTCCATGTCAACTATAGATATCAGACCACTAGATACCATTCCATGTCAACTATAGATATCAGACCACTAGATACCACTCCATGTTAACTATAGATATCAGACCACTAGATACCACTCCATGTTAACTATAGATATCAGACCACTAGATACCACTCCATGTCAACTATAGATATCAGACCACTAGATACCACTCCATGTTAACTATAGATATCAGACCACTAGATACCACTCCATGTCAACTATAGATATCAGACCACTAGATACCACTCCATGTTAACTATAGATATCAGACCACTAGATACCACTCCATGTCAACTATAGATATCAGACCACTAGATACCACTCCATGTCAACAATAGATATCAGACCACTAGAATATCAGACCACTAGATACCACTCCATGTCAACTATAGATATCAGACCACTAGATACCATTCCATGTCAACTATAGATATCAGACCACTAGAATATCAGACCACTAGATACCACTCCATGTCAACTATAGATATCAGACCACTAGATACCACTCCATGTCAACTATAGATATCAGACCACTAGATACCACTCCATTTTAACTATAGATATCAGACCACTAGATACCACTCCATGTCAACTATAGATATCAGACCACTAGAAAATCAGACCACTAGATACAGTACTACTCCATGTCAACTATAGATTTCAGACCACTAGAAACCACTGATTGCCAACTGAGCGATAGTTAAAGTGCTGATTTAACATCCTAACTCATAAAGCTGGCTTCTGGGTCCAGGTTATTGATGGGTTTACGGAGCATATGACTGTCCTATTGTCTATATACAGCAGAGATGACCCTTCTCTCTGCTTTACAGATGAGATGACTGTCCTATTGTCTGAATACTAGAGTCATGTCCTATTCTGTCCTGTCCTCTGTACTTCACAGTCTATCCTCTCCTGTTAGTAGCTAACCCTGCATGGTAACAGTGTCTGGTGGAATGAATCTCTCGCAGCCTCTCATATTGAGACGGATAATATTGTCTGAACCTCTCAACACATTGTGGGATTTGCTGTTTCTCTGTCAAACAGATTAGATGAGATCACAATAAGTTTGTCTTCCTTTGCCAACGGCTGAGTCTAATGCCAAGATTCAAACAGAAGCTGTTATGTGGACATAATACACATATTTCACATTCCTTCAATGGAATCTGACAGAATACAGTAGAACCAGGGATCATATACACACCACCCATCTCCTCTCACTGTAGTTAAGATGGTTCTGTCCCCATTCAGCAGAACCAGGGATCATATACACACCACCCATCTCCTCTCACTGTAGTTAAGATGGTTCTGTCCCCATTCAGCAGAACACAGTAGAACCAGGGATCATATACACACCACCCATCTCCTCTCACTGTAGTTAAGATGGTTCTGTCCCCATTCAACAGAACACAGTAGAACCAGGGATCATATACACACCACACATCTCCTCTCACTGTAGTTAAGATGGTTCTGTCCCCATTCAGCATAATACAGTAGAACCAGGGATCATCTACTGTATCTTGCCTATGCTGCTCTGTACCATTGCTCATTCATATATCCTTATGTACATATTCTTTATCCCCTTACACTGTGTATAAGACAGTAGTTTAGGAATTGTTAGTTAGATTACTTGTTGGTTATTACTGCATTGTCGGAACTAGAAGCACATGCATTTCGCTACACTCGCATTAACATCTGCTAACCATGTGTATGTGACAAATAAAATTTGATTTGATGATTTGATTTATTTATACACACCACCCATCTCCTCTCACTGTAGTTAAGATGGTTCTGTCCCCATTCAGCAGAACCAGGGATCATATACACACCACCCATCTCCTCTCACTGTAGTTAAGATGGTTCTGTCCCCATTCAGCAGAACACAGTAGAACCAGGGATCATATACACACCACCCATCTCCTCTCGCTGTAGTTAAGATGGTTCTGTCCCCATTCAGCAGAACACAGTAGAACCAGGGATCATATACACACCACCCATCACCTCTCGCTGTAGTTAAGATGGTTCTGTCCCCATTCAGCAGAACACAGTAGAACCAGGGATCATATACACACCACCCATCTCCTCTCGCTGTAGTTAAGATGGTTCTGTCCCCATTCAGCACTTACACAGTAGAACCAGGGATCATATACACACCACCCATCTCCTCTCACTGCAGTTAAGATGGTTCTGTCCCCATTCAGCAGAACACAGCCCAGCCAGTGGAAACACCGCACTATCTTTCTAATGGTGTTAATTCGAGCCCTGGTCCTCTGTAGTATTACCAGTCCATCCAAGCACAGATTAGGGCTGTATGCTGAAACACACTTGTCACAGAATCAGCTTAAACTTTGCTCAGCAAGCATGTGAGAGGGTGATAACAGGCGTCTGATGTTTGCATTGTTGGGGGTTAGGGCTCTTCTCTGCCCTGGTCCTCTAGATCATATGCTCTCTCTGTGAGTTTGGCTGTTTAAGGAGCTGTTTGCTCAGTGCACAGGGAACACACTGGGAACAAATAACATTCGAGAAACATATTCCCTGTTACTGTCCTCACCACTATATCCAAATTATATGTCAAATGTACATGTACTATCCTCCTGGTCTGTGTCTCTCTATACCAGTATGCAGTCCAGGTTGGTGCCATTAAGTGGAACTGCAGCTCTCCTCTCACCAACCATGCAATCTGCTAACAACCTTCATTATTATGAAAATTGCATACATTTTACACCATAAAAAGTTTCCAAGAACCCTGATGCTGTCACGACTTCCACCGAAGGTGGCTCCTCTCCCTGTTCGGGTGGCGCTCGGCGGTCGTCATCGCTGGTCTACTAGCTGCCACCGATCCCTTTTCTTTTTCCTTTGGTTTTGTCTGTCTTGTGTTCACCTGTGTTGAGTTTAGATTAATCAGTGGGGTATTTAGTCTCGCCCTATCCGCTAGGTTTTGTGCTGGATTGTTTGTGTATCTGTCATTGGTATGGGTTGCATTTTGTTTGTTCTGTTAAACGGGTGTTTTCACGGGACTGTTTTCCCGGACTTTAGTTTAGTCAGAGGAGTGTTTTCCTCCGTGTTCGACTGGACTGCGTTCCTGTTTTTTTGTGGCTGCTGTTGTGGTCTTGTGCCTGTTCTGTTGATGGACTTGTAATAAAATGCCCTTCTTGCAATTCTTACTCTCCTGCGCCTGACTCCACACCCACCTCTCCTAGGGAAAATCTGACAGATGCATATTTTGTGCTTTTGTAGAATGATCAACTGAAATTGAATTGGTTTGGACATTGCTGTTTAAATGTAATATTCTCTAGAGAGGGAAAGGTGGATCTGGCAGCTGGGTCTAACTGAGTCCTGTAATACTGGATTATTCATCTTCACTGAAACCAACAACTTGTGAGACAGATGAGTGGATCAGTCACCTCTATAGAGAGGAGAAGAGAGGAAAGGAGGGGAGAGGAGACGAGAGGAAAGGAAAGGAGGGGAGAGGAGATGAGAGGAGAGGAGAGCCGGGAGAAGAGGAGAGGATAGTAGAGAGGAGAGGAGAGGAGACGAGGAGAGGAGGAGGGGGAGAGGAGAGGAGGGTTGAGGTGAAGAGAGGAGAGGAGAGGAGAGAAGGGGAGAGGAGAGGGAAAAAGAGAGTATAGGAGAGGATCAGTCACCTCTATTCATACACTAGAGAGAGGAGAGTAGAAGAGAGGAGAGGAAAAGAGAGGAGAGGAGAGGAGGGTTGAGGTGAAGAGAGGAGAGGAGAGAAGGGGAGAGGAGAGGGAAAAAGAGAGTATAGGAGAGGATCAGTCACCTCTATTCATACACTAGAGAGAGGAGAGTAGAAGAGAGGAGAGGAAAAGAGAGGAGAGGAGAGGAGGGTTGAGGTGAAGAGAGGAGAGGAGAGAAGGGGAGAGGAGAGGGAAAAAGAGAGTATAGGAGAGGATCAGTCACCTCTATTCATACACTAGAGAGAGGAGAGTAGAAGAGAGGAGAGGAAAAGAGAGTAGATGAGAAGAGAGGAGAGGAGAGGAAAAGAGAGGAGAGGAGGGTAGAGGAGAGGAGAGGTGAAGAGAGGGGGGAGAGGTGAAGAAATTAGAATAGAGGAGAGGAGAGGTGACAATAGGATAGAGTAGGGATGAGAAGAGAGTGAATGAGAGGTGAACGAAGGGGAGGAGAGGGGGAGAGGTGAAGAGAGGGGAGGAGAGGGGGAGAGGTGAAGAGAGGGGAGGAGAGGGGAGGAGAGAAGGAGGGATGAAGAGGGGAGGAGAGGGGGATAGATGTAAGAGAGGGGAATCCTAATTAAGGATTAGAGTAATGATGTGATAGGAGACCACGTCATTTCCGGTCACAACTTGCAGACTTGTTTATGTGTTGCTGTGCGTTTTGTTGCCAACCTATTTTGCTACCTGACAACTTTACAGTTTTTACTTTTTAATTACCGTTTATATTTTAGTTTTTTCCCTCAACTTTTTCACTCCAAACGCTTTATCTGGACATGGTTCGTCCGGACCTCCAACAGCCGAAGCTAAGTAGTAACATTAACATGATGCCTTCTAATTGCAGTCGCTGTACTCATAATATAGAGAACGATCGCCTTACGGCGAGAATAGCTGTGCTGCAAGCTTCAGACGCAATCGTTAGGCATAATTTCAGTGTAGAAAAGGATGAAACAGTCCCCACAGCCGGACAAATTTCTCACGGTGTCTGGAAGGAAATGCTGTAGGAATGCTCAACCGGTGTCGCTCATTCAGCCGACAGAAACTTTCAACCGGTTTTCCCCATTAAGCAGAGAGTCAGAGTCAGAGGCCGAGCCTTCTCTTGTCTCTACTCCTCCCGTTACGGGGTCTGAGACTCCGAAGCTTCCCGCCATTAGCTCTGACAAATTGAAAACTCTAGTCATTGGCGACTCCATTACCGCAGTATTAGACTTAAAACGAATCATACAGCGATCATACACTGTTTACCAGGGGGCAGGGCTACCGACGTTAAGGCTAATCTGAAGATGGTGCTGGCTAAAGCTAAAACTGGCGAGTGTAGAGAGTATAGAGATATTGTTATCCACGCCGGCACCAACGATGTTAGGATGAAACAGTCAGAGATCACCAAGCACAACATAGCTTCTGCGTGTAAATCAGCTAGAAAGATGTGTCGGCATCGAGTAATTGTCTCCGGCCCCCACCCAGTTTGGGGGAGTGTTGAGCTCTACAGCAGAGTCTCACAACTCAATCGCTGGTTGAAAACTGTTTTCTGCCCCTCCCAAAAGATAGAATTTGTAGATAATTGGCCCTCTTTCTGGGACTCACCCACAAACAAGACCAAGCCTGACCTGCTGAGGAGTGATGGACTCCTAGCTGGAGGGGTGCTCTCATCTTATCTACCAACATAGACAGGGCTCTAACTCCTCGAGCTCCACAATGAAATAGGGTGCAGGCGAGGCAGCAGGCTGTTAGCCAGCCTGCCAGCATAGTGGAGTCTGCCACTAGCACAGTCAGTGTAGTCAGCTCAGCTATCACCATTGAGACCGTGTCTGTGCCTCAACCTAGGTTGGGCAAAACTGAACATGGCGGTGTTCGCCTTAGCAATCTCACTAGGATAAAGACCTCCTCCATTCCTGTCATTACTGAAAGAGATCATGATACCTCACATCTCAAAATAGGGCTACTTATTTTAGATCCCTTACTTCAAAGGCAATTATAGTCAATGAACTAATCACTGATCATAATCTTGATGTGATTGGCCTGACTGAAACATGGCTTAAGCCTGATGAATTTACTGTGTTAAATGAGGCCTCACCTCCTGGCTACACTAGTGACCATATCCCCCCGTGCATCCCGCAAAGGCGGAGGTGTTGCTAACATTTACGATAGCAAATTTCAATTTACAAAAAAAAAGACGTTTTCGTCTTTTGAGCTTCTAGTCATGAAGTCTATGCAGCCTATTCAATCACTTTTTATAGCTACTGTTTACAGGCCTCCTGGGCCATATACATTGAGTTCCCTGAATTCCTATCGGACCTTGTAGTCATAGCACATAATATTCTAATCTTTGGTGACTTTAATATTCACATGGAAAAGTCCACAGACCCACTCCAAAAGGCTTTCGGAGACATCATCGACTCAGTGGGTTTTGTCCAACATGTCTCTGGACCCACTCACTGTCACAGTCATACTCTGGACCTAGTTTTGTCCCATGGAGTAAATGTTGTGGATCTTAATGTTTTTCCTCATAATCCGGACCACCATTTTATTACATTTGCAATTACAAAAAATAATCTGCTCAGACCCCAACCAAGGAACATCAAAAGTCGTGCTATAAATTCACAGACAACACAAAGATTCCTTGATGTCCTTCCAGATTCCCTCTGTATACCCAAGGACGCCAGAGGACAAAAATCAGTTAACCACCTAACTGAGGAACTCAATTTAACCTTGCGTAATACCCTAGATGCAGTTGCACCCCTAAAAACTAAAAACATTTCTCATAAGAAACTAGCTCCCTGGTACACAGAAAATACCCGAGCTCTGAAGCAAGCTTCCAGAAAATTGGAATGGAAATGATGCCACACCAAACTGGAAGTCTTCCGACTAGCTTGGAAAGACAGTACCGTGCAGTACCGAAGAGCCCTTAATGCTGCTCGATCATCCTATTTTTCCAACTTAATTGAGGAAAATAAGAACAATCCGAAATTCCTTTTTGATACTGTCGCAAAGCTAACTAAAAAGCAGCATTCCCAAGAGAGGATGGCTTTCACTTTAGCAGTGATAAATTCATGAACTTGTTTGTGGAAAAGATCATGATTATGAGAAAGCAAATTACGGACTCCTCTTTAAATCTGCGTATTCCTTCAATGCTCAGTTGTCCTGAGTCTGCACAACTCTGCCAGGATCTAGGATCAAGAGACGCTCAAGTGTTTTAGTACTATATCTCTTGAAACAATGATAAAAATAATCATGTCCTCTAAACCTTCAAGCTGCATACTGGACCCTATTCCAACTAAACTACTGAAAGAGCTGCTTCCTGTGCTTGGCCCTCCTATGTTGAACATAAAATACGGCTCTCTATCCACCGGATGTGTACCAAACTCACTAAAAGTGGCAGTAATAAAGCCTCCCTTGAAAAAGCCAAACCTTGACCCAGAAAATATAAAAAACTATCGGCATATCGAATTTTCCACTCCTCTCAAAATTTTTAGAAAAGGCTGTTGCGCAGCAACTCACTGCCTTCCTGAAGACCAACAATGTATACGAAATGCTTCAGTCTGGTTTTAGACCCCATCATAGCACTGAGACTGCACTTGTGAAGGTGGTAAAAGACCTTTTAATGGCATCAGACCGAGGCTCTGCATCTGTCCTCGTGCTCCTAGACCTTATAGCTGCTTTTGATACCATCGATCACCACATTCTTTTGAGAGATTGGAATCCCAAATTGGTCTACACGGACAAGTTCTGGCCTGGTTTAGATATTATCTGTCGGAAAGATATCAGTTTGTCTCTGTGAATGGTTTGTCCTCTGAAAAATTAACTGTTAATTTCGGTGTTCCTCAAGGTTCCGTTTTAGGACCACCATTGTTTTCACTATATATTTTACCCCTTGGGGATGTCATTCGAAAACATAATGTCAACTTTCACTGCTATGCGGATGACACACAGCTGTACATTTCAATGAAACATGGTGAAGCCCCAAAATTGCCCTCGCTAGAAGCATGTGTTTCAGACATAAGGAAGTGGATGGCTGCAAACTTTCTACTTTTAAACTCGGACAAAACAGAGATGCTTGTTCTAGGTCCCAAGAAACAAAGATATCTTCTCTTGAATCTGACAATTAATCTTAATGGTTGTACAGTCGTCTCAAATAAAACTGTGAAGGACCTCGGCGTTTCTCTGGACCCTGATCTCTCTTTTGAAGAACATATCAAGACTGTTTCAAGGGCAGCTTTTTTCCATCTACGTAATATTGCAAAAATCAGAAACCTTTTGTCCAAAAAATGTGCAGAAAAATTCATCCATGCTTTTGTCACTTCTAGGTTAGACTACTGCACTGCTCTACTTTCCGGCTACCCGGATAAAGCACTAAATAAACTTCAGTTAGTGCTAAATACGGCTGCTAGAATCCTGACTAGAACCCCCCAAAATTTGATCATATTACTCCAGTGCTAGCCTCCCTACACTGGCTTCCTGTCAAAGCACGGGCTGATTTCAGGGTTTCACTGCTAACCTACAAAGCATTACATGGGCTTGCTCCTACCTAACTCAGTCTCAACCTTTAAGTCTTTACTGAAGACTCATCTCTTCAGTGGGTCATATGATTGAGTGTAGTCTGGCCCAGAAGTGGGAAGGTGAACGGAAAGGCTCTGGAGCAACGAACCGCCCTTGCTGTCTCTGCCTGGCCGGTTCCCCTCTTTCCACTGGGATTCTCTGCCTCTAACTTTGTGGGCTATACTCAGCCTTGTCTCAGGATGGTAAGTTGGTGGTTGAAGATATCCCTCTAGTGGTGTGGGGGCTGTGCTTTGGCAAAGTGGGTGGGGTTATATCCTTCCTGTTTGGCCCTGTCCGAGGGTGTCCTCGGATGGGGCCACAGTGTCTCCTGACCCCTCCTGTCTCAGCCTCCAGTATTTATGCTGCAGTAGTTTATATGTCGGGGGGCTAGGGTCAGTTTGTTATATCTGGAGTACTTCTCCTGTCCTATTCAGTGTCCTGTGTGAGTTTAAGTGTGTTCTCTCTAATTCTCTCTTTCATTCTCTCTCTCTGAGAACCTGAGCCCTAGGACCATGCCTCAGGACTACCTGACATGATGACTCCTTGCTGTCCCCAGTCCACCTGGCCGTGCTGCTGCTCCAGTTTCAACTGTTCTGCCTTGTTATTATTGGACCATGCTGGTCATTTATGAACATTTGAACATCTTGGCCATGTTCTGTTATAATCTCCACCCAGCACAGCCAGAAGAGGACTGGCCAGCCCACATAACCTGGTTCCTCTCTAGGTTTCTTCCTAGGTTTTGGCCTTTCTAGGGAGTTTTTCCTAGCCACCGTGCTTCTACACCTGCATTGCCCACCTGTTTGGGGTTTTAGGCTGGGCTTCTGTACAGCACTTTGAGATATCAGCTGATGTACGAAGGGCTATATAAATACACTTTATTTGATTTGATTTGAAGGGGGAGATGAAGCGAGGGGAGGAGAAGTAAAGAGAGGGGAGGAAAGATGAAGAGAGGGGAGGAGAGGGGGAGAGGTGAAGAGAGGGGAGTAGAGGGGGAGAGATGAAGAGGAGAGGAAAGGTAAAGAGAGGAGAGGTGGAGAGGTGAAGAGAGGGGAGGAGAGATGAAGATAGGAGAGGTGAAGAGATGAAGATAGGGGAGGAGTGGTGGAGAGGTGAAGAGAGGAGAGGAGAGATGAAGATAGAGGTGAAGAGGGGAGGAGAGGTGGAGAGATGAGGAAGAGAGGGGGAGAGGTGAAGAGAGGGGAGTAGAGGGGGAGAGGTGAGAGGAGAGGAAAGGTAAAGAGAGGAGAGGTGGAGAGGTGAAGAGAGGGGAGGAGAGATGAAGATAGAGGTGGAGAGGTAATGTGAAGAGAGGGGAGGAGAGGGGGAGAAGTAAAGAGAGGAGAGGAAAGGTGAAGAGAGGGGAGGAAAGGTAAAGAGAGGAGAGGTGAAGAGAGGAAAGGAGAGGGGAGAGAGGAGAGGGGGAGAGTTGAAGAGAGGGGGAGAGCTGAAAAGAGGGGAGGAGAGGAGAGGTGAAGAGAGGAGAGGAGAGGAAATGGGGAGGAGGAGTGGGGAGGATAGCCACGGACATGCTCATGAATATTATAATTACGGCACTAGCTATATTCCATCACTACTTTGCCACTTGGCTTGGCTTTTCTACATTCATTGACATGCCACTGGCATATGACCCAGTACTCCACCACATCACAGAGCAGAGCAGAGCAGAGGAGGGAGGTAGAGGAGGGACGTGGGAGGGCTGAGGACTTGGCACAATGAATTAAACATTAACCCTTTGTCTGTCTGCACTAAAGTCATTAAATTATCCCACTTCCAGCAGATCTGATTCCAGGACAGATTTATTCAAGCTTTAATTGTCTCTGTGATATTCAAGCTGAGAGGATCTCTGACTTGCACCAGCTGTTTGCTCTGACATAATGAGGTTAGGACTGGATAGTGCTAGATCGAGCTGGGTGGAGCAGTGGTTCAACAGGGAGCAGGGAAGAGGAGGAGGCACCTGAGTGGTTCATTAATCAATCAATCAAATGTATTTATAAAACCCTTTTTACATCAGCCGATGTCACAATGTGCAGTACAGAAACCTCGCCTAAAACCCCAAACAGCAAGCAATGCAGATGTAGAAGCATGGTGGCTAGGAAAAACTCCCTAGAAAGGCTAGAACCTAGGAAGAAACCTAGAGTGGAACCAGGCTCTAAGAGGTGGCCAGTCCAGAATATGGCCAAGATATTCTAACGTTCATAGATGACCAGCCGAGTCAGACAATAATAATCACAGTGGTTGCAGAGGGTGAAACAGGTCAGCACCTCAGTAGTAAATGTCAGTTGGCTTTTCACAGCCAATCATTCAGAGTATGAGACAGCAGGTGCGGTAGAGAGAGATTCCAAAACTGCAGTCAGGGACAGGTAGCATGTCCAGTGAACAGGTCAGGGTTCCATAGTCGGAGGCAGAACAGTTGAAACTGGAGCAGCGGCACGACCAGGTGGACTGGGAACAACATGGAGTCATCAGGCCAGGTAGTCCTGAGGCATGGTCCTAGGGTTAAGGTCCTCGGACAGAAGAGAGAGAAAGAAAGAGATAGAGAAGGAGTGAGAGAGAATTAGAGGGAGCATACTTAAATTCACACAGGACACTGGATAAGACAGGATAAATACTCTAGATATTACAGACTGACCCTGGCCCCCCGACACATAAACTGCTGCAGCATAAATACTGGAGACTGAGACTGGAAGGGTCGGGTCACACTGGGGCCCTGTCCGACGATAACCCCTGACAGGGCCAAACATGCAGGATATAACCCCACCCACTTTGCCAAAGCACAGCCCCCACACCACTAGAGGGATATCTTCAACCACCAACCTACTACCCTGAGACAAGGCCCGAGTATACCTACTAGGGCACACTGCCTCATTGCTAACAGTATAACTCTCATTCATAGGGACATGAATGGTCACGCTGCTTGGTCCTGTTATGGTGGGATATTCTGTCACGTTTGTGAGGAGAGATGGACCAAGACGCAGCGGATGTTGAGTTCCACATATTTATTATAAAGTGAAAGTTAGCAAGAATAAAACAATAAATCAATAAGCTGACAACAAACCGTGACCACGTGGTACACATGCACAAAACACAAAATAATATCCCACAAACACAGGTGGGTAAAAATGCTACCAAATATGAACCCCAATTACAGACAACGATTACCAGCTGCCTCTAATTGGTAATTGTTACGAATCCCTTTTGGCCCGACAGTCTAGGGGGGATGGTAATGAGACTCGTAACATAACTCATGCAAATTATTATTGTGACAAAGGAAAAGTGTGAACGAAATAAGCACGACAACTGAAATCTACCGTCTAACTCTAGGTTTATTTATAAACACACGGTAATGGGGGGAGCAGGAAAAGGGGCTGAGCTGGACCCAAGGAAAGAAACAATAAGTATTCAAAAACACCCTTAAGCTAGACTAGCCTACTTTAACAACAGCTAACTAACTAACCAAAAATACAGTGGGTGGTCCGCCCAGTTCTAACTAGTGTATTTAACAAAGTTCACCTACGGGTAGTGTATGCCCATGGGCGACTTGTCTTGGTTTCCCCCTTTTCCACCAGCAATCAAACACAAACACCATAACCAAAAACAATACTCACAGGTGATGACAAAGTGCTATGAGGTGCTTAAACAAAAGAGAGGTTACGACACAAAGCGAGAGTGAAACACAGAGACCTACAGACATGGCATTTACAGAGAGATTGAGCTGAGCTGAGCTGGGCTCCAGAACAAACAACTGATGGGGTTTTTAAACCATGGGGAAGGAACTGTGATAGGTCAGGAAATAGGAGGAGGTGTGTCTTCTGATTGATGATTGATTGTTGACTGATTGGGGAGTGATGATTTTCACCTGTGAGGGGAGAAGGAGAGAAAAGAAACACACACACAGGATACACACACACACAGGATAACTGTATCCGTAACAGTAATCATACAAATTACCGTCATAGAAAAATAAAGTAGAATACCCCCAGTCACGCCCTGACCTACTACACCATAGAGAAACAATGGCTCTCTATGGTCAGGGCATGACAACACTATTGTGAAGGAAGCAGAGAGGAAAGGAGACTACACTATTGTGAAGGAAGCAGATAGGAGAGTACACTATTGTGAAGGAAGCAGAGAAGAGAGGAGAGCACACTACTGTGAATGAAGCAGAGGAGAGGAGAGCACACTATATTGTGAAGGAAGCAGAGAAGAGAGGAGAGCACACTATTGTGAAGGAAGCAGAGAGGAGAGGAGAGAGCACACTATTGTGTAGGGTGCAGATAGGCGAGGAGAGGAGAGAGCACACTATTGTGAATGATGCAGAGGAGAGAGCACACTATTGTGAAGGAAGTAGATAGGAGAGGAGAGCACACTATTGTGAAGGAAGCAGATAGGAGAGCCCACTATTGTGAAGGAAGCAGATAGGAGAGCCCACTATTGTGAAGGAAGCAGATAGGAGAGCCCACTATTGTGAAGGAAGCAGATAGGAGAGCCCACTATTGTGAAGGAAGCAGATAGGAGAGCACACTATTGTGAAGGAAGCAGATAGGAGAGCCCACTATTGTGAAGGAAGCAGATAGGAGAGCACACTATTGTGAAGGAAGCAGATAGGCAAGGAGAGGAGAGAGCACACTATTGTGAAGGAAGCAGAGAGTAGAGAGCACACTATTGTGAAGGAAGCAGTGTAAGAATGATATATAACCAATAAACTTAGATTTTATTTGATATAAAGTATTTTATTGAAGCTTTATTTAACTAGGTTTGTAACAAATAAGTATGGCCCCATTGCAAGGCTTCCTTATCTAGCTAAGATTGTTCAATCCTTGTTAAATGTCCAACTACTCATAAACCTTTGAATACCATCTACCATAGTGCTCTTCGTTTGGTTACAGGCCACAGATTTGATCCTCATCACTGCATCCTGTACCAAAAGGTTAGCTGGACATCACTAAAGACCCATAGATGTCTACGTTACTCCCTTTTTGTTTACATAAACTTTCGTCTGATTAAGTGGGACTTGTGGATCCAAAGTCCAGATTTTAAATCTTCATTATACTTCTTATTCGATGGGACTTGCAAAGCCAAACTCCAGACTTTAAATCGTTATCATACTTACTATGATTCTTCTGCACACTACTCCTCTTACTCCGTTTATGCTAGAAACACCATTCCAACGTTAAAATGTGCAGACTGGTCTGGAATAGTCTGCTGAAGTAAAACTTTTTGAGATACATATATATATATATATATATATGTATAATTTATATCCACAGTTGAAGTCAGAAGTTTACACACACTTAGGTTGGAGTCATTAAAACACATTTTTCAACCACTCCACAAATGTATTGTTGACACACTGTAGTTTTGGCAAGTCGGTTAGGACATCTACTTTGTGAATGACTGTCACGCTCTGACCTTAGATATCTCTGTTTTCTTTATATTTTGGTTAGGTCAGGGTGTGATGAGGGGGGGTTGTCGTGGAAATTTCCTCTATTTACCAAATCATGAGAGCAAACCACACACACAAGTCAGAGTTAGTTATCAAAGTCCATCTTTAATTATATGAGCTCTATCACAACCCTGTGACTCTCAGATCAATTCAGTGTCTATCAATGAATTCTCTGAGAGTCCCCCTCTACATTGAAACTGAGATCCTTTAATAGCAAAGATCCACCCCCTCTAGACGACATGACAAACCACAGGTCTTAGGAACTTACACAAAGAAAGACTTTACTTCAGAGAGGAGTATCCCCAAGCCAGACGGAGTTGGCTAGAAATTATCGTTCAGTTTGGTCTCCTAAACAAAGCTCTTATTTCATCCTTGGTACAAAATGGTACCAATATAGTACAGTGTACCATATTACATAAAGACCAATGAAAGGATAACTACAGTATAATATAATACAGTATAATATAATACAGTATACCATATTACATAATGACCAATGACAGGATAACTACAGTATTATGTAATACAGTATAATATAATACAGTGTACCATATTACATAATGACCAATGACAGGATAACTACAGTATAATATAATACAGTATAATATAATAGTGTACCATATTACATAAAGACCAATGACAGGATAACTACAGTATTATATAATACAGTATAATATAATACAGTATATCATATTACATAATGACCAATGACAGGATAACTACAGTATAATATAATACAGTATAATATAATACAGTATACCATATTACATAATGACCAATGACAGGATAACTACAGTAGAATATAATACAGTATAATATAATAGTGTACCATATTACATAAAGACCAATGACAGGATAACTACAGTATAATATAATACAGTATAATATAATATAATACAGTATTGCATATTACATAAAGACCAATGACAGGATAAATACAGTATAATATAATACAGTATAATATAATACAGTATAATATAATACAGTGTACCATATTACATAAAGACCAATGACAGGATAACTACAGTATAATATAATACAATATAATATTATACAGTGTACCATATTACATAAAGACCAATGACAGGATAACTACAGTATAATATAATACAATATAATATTATACAGTGTACCATATTACATAAAGACCAATGACAGGATAACTACAGTATAATATAATACAATATAATATTATACAGTGTACCATATTACATAAAGACCAATGACAGGATAACTACAGTATAATATAATACAATATAATATTATACAGTGTACCATATTACATAAAGACCAATGACAGGATAACTACAGTATAATATAATACAGTATAATATTATACAGTATAGCATATTACATGAAGACCAATAACAGGATAACTACAGTATAATATAATAGTGTACCATATTACATAAAGACCAATGACAGGATAGCATCAGTATAATATAATACAATATAATATAATATAATACAGTATTGCATATTACATAAAGACCAATGACAGGATAAATACAGTATAATATAATACAGTATAATATAATACAGTATAATATAATACAGTATACCATATTACATAAAGACCAATGACAGCATAACTACAGTATAATATAATATAATACAGTATGATATAATACAGTGTACCATATTACATAAAGACCAATGACAGGATAACTACAGTATAATATAATACAATATAATATAATATAATACAGTATAGCATATTACATAAAGACCAATGACAGGATAACTACAGTATAATATAATACAGTGTAATATAATATAATACAGTGTACCATATTACATAAAGACCAATGACAGGATATCTACAGTATAATACAATACAGTATAATATAATACAGTGTACCATATTACATAAAGACCAATGACAGGATAACTACAGTATAATATAATACAGTATAATATAATACAGTGTACCATATTACATAAAGACCAATGACAGGATAACTACAGTATAATATAATACAGTATAATATAATACAGTGTACCATATTACATAATGACCAATGACAGGATAACTACAGTATAATATAATACAGTATAATATAATGCAGTATAATATAATACAGTATAATATAATAGTGTACCATATTACATAAAGACCAATGACAGGATAGCATCAGTATAATATAATACAATATAATATAATATAATACAGTATTGCATATTACATAAAGACCAATGACAGGATAAATACAGTATAATATAATACAGTATAATATAATACAGTATAATATAATACAGTATACCATATTACATAAAGACCAATGACAGCATAACTACAGTATAATATAATATAATACAGTATGATATAATACAGTGTACCATATTACATAAAGACCAATGACAGGATAACTACAGTATAATATAATACAATATAATATAATATAATACAGTGTACCATATTACATAAAGACCAATGACAGGATATCTACAGTATAATACAATACAGTATAGCATATTACATAAAGACCAATGACAGGATAACTACAGTATAATATAATACAATATAATATAATATAATACAGTATAGCATATTACATAAAGACCAATGACAGGATAACTACAGTATATCTCTATCCACCGGATGTGTACCAAACTCACTAAAAGTGGCAGTAATAAAGCCTCTCTTGAAAAAGCCAAACCTTGACCCAGAAAATATAAAAAACTATCGGCCTATATCGAATCTTCCATTCCTCTCAAAAATCTTAGAAAAGGCTGTTGCTCAGCAACTCACTGCCTTCCTGAAGACAAACAATGTATATGAAATGCTTCAGTCTGGTTTTAGACCCCATCATAGCACTGAGACGGCACTTGTGAAGGTGGTAAATGACATTTTAATGGCATCGGACCGAGGCTCTGCATCTGTCCTCGTGCTCCTAGACCTTAGTGCTGCTTTTGATACCATCGATCACCACATTCTTTTGGAGAGATTGGAAACCCAAATTGGTCTACACGGACAAGTTCTGGCCTGGTTTAGATCTTATCTGTCGGAAAGATATCAGTTTGTCTCTGTGGATGGTTTGTCCTCTGACAAATCAACTGTAAATTTCGGTGTTCCTCAAGGTTCCGTTTTAGGACCGCTGTTGTTTTCACTATATATTTTACCTCTTGGGGATGTTATTCGAAAACATAATGTTAACTTTCACTGCTATGCGGATGATACACAGCTTTACATTTCAATGAAACATGGTGAAGCCCCAAAATTGCCCTCGCTAGAAGCATGTGTTTCAGACATAAGGAAGTGGATGGCAGCAAACTTTCTACTTTTAAACTCGGATAAAACAGAGATGCTTGTTCTAGGTCCCAAGAAACAAAGAGATCTTCTGTTGAATCTGACAATTAATCTTAATGGTTGTACAGTCATCTCAAATAAAACTGTGAAGGACCTCGGCGTTACTCTGGACCCTGATCTCTCTTTTGAAGAACATATCAAGACCATTTCAAGGACAGCTTTTTTCCATCTACGTAACATTGCAAAAATCAGAAACTTTCTGTCCAAAAATGATGCAGAAAAATTAATCCATGCTTTTGTCACTTCTAGGTTAGACTACTGCAATGCTCTACTTTCCGGCTACCCGGATAAAGCACTAAATAAACTTCAGTTAGTGCTAAATACGGCTGCTAGAATCCTGACTAGAACCAAAAAATTTGATCATATTACTCCAGTGCTAGCCTCCCTACACTGGCTTCCTGTCAAAGCAAGGGCTGATTTCAAGGTTTTACTGCTAACCTACAAAGCATTGCATGGGCTTGCTCCTACCTATCTCTCTGATTTGGTCCTGCCGTACATACCTACACGTACGCTACGGTCACAAGACGCAGGCCTCCTAATTGTCCCTAGAATTTCTAAGCAAACAGCTGGAGGCAGGGCTTTCTCCTATAGAGCTCCATTTTTATGGAACGGTCTGCCTACCCATGTCAGAGACGCAAACTCGGTCTCAACCTTTAAGTCTTTACTGAAGACTCATCTCTTCAGTGGGTCATATGATTGAGTGTAGTCTGGCCCAGGAGTGGGAAGGTGAACGGAAAGGCTCTGGAGCAACGAACCACCCTTGCTGTCTCTGCCTGGCCGGTTCCCCTCTTTCCACTGGGATTCTCTGCCTCTAACCCTATTACAGGGGCTGAGTCACTGGCTTGCTGGGGCTCTCTCATGCCGTCCCTGGAGGGGGTGCGTCACCTGAGTGGGTTGATTCACTGATGTGGTCATCCTGTCTGGGTTGGCGCCCCCCTTGGGTTGTGCCGTGGCGGAGATCTTTGCGGGCTATACTCAGCTTTGTCTCAGGATGGTAAGTTGGTGGTTGAAGATATCCCTCCAGTGGTGTGGGGGCTGTGCTTTGGCAAAGTGGGTGGGGTTATATCCTTCCTGTTTGGCCCTGTCCGGGGGTGTCCTCGGGTGGGGCCACAGTGTCTCCTGACCCCTCCTGTCTCAGCCTCCAGTATTTATGCTGCAGTAGTTTATGTGTCGGGGGCTGGGGTCAGTTTGTTATATCTGGAGTACTTCTCCTGTCCAATTCGGTGTCCTGTGTGAATCTAAGTGTGCGTTCTCTAATTCTCTCCTTCTCTCTCTCGGAGGACCTGAGCCCTAGGACCATGCCCCAGGACTACCTGACATGATGACTCCTTGCTGTCCCCAGTCCACCTGGCCGTGCTGCTGCTCCAGTTTCAACTGTTCTGCCTTATTATTATTCGACCATGCTGGTCATTTATGAACATTTGAACATCTTGGCCATGTTCTGTTATAATCTCTACCCGGCACAGCCAGAAGAGGACTGGCCACCCCACATAGCCTGGTTCCTCTCTAGGTTTCTTCCTAGGTTTTGGCTTTTCTAGGGAGTTTTTCCTAGCCATCGTGCTTCTACACCTGCATTGCTTGCTGTTTGGGGTTTTAGGCTGGGTTTCTGTACAGCACTTTGAGATATCAGCTGATGTACGAAGGGCTATATAAATAAATTTGATTTGATTTGATTTGTATAATATAATACAGTGTAATATAATATAATACAGTGTACCATATTACATAAAGACCAATGACAGGATATCTACAGTATAATACAATACAGTATAGCATATTACATAAAGACCAATGACAGGATAACTACAGTATAGTATAATATAGTATAATATAATATAATACAGTATAATATAATATAATACAGTATAGCATATTACATAAAGACCAATGACAGGATAACTACAGTATAATATAATACAGTGTAATATAATATAATACAGTGTACCATATTACATAAAGACCAATGACAGGATAACTACAGTATTATATAATACAGTATAATATAATACAGTATAGCATATTACATAAAGACCAATGACAGGATAATTACAGTATAATATAATACAGTGTAATATAATATAATACAGTGTACCATATTACATAAAGACCAATGACAGGATAACTACAATATAATATAATACAGTATACCATATTACATAAAGACCAATGACAGGATAACTACAGTATAATATAATACAGTATAATATTATACAGTGTACCATATTACATAAAGACCAATGACAGGATAACTACAGTATTATATAATACAGTATAATATAATACAGTGTACCATATTACATAAAGACCAATGACAGGATAACTACAGTATTATATAATACAGTATAATATAATACAGTATACCATATTACATAAAGACCAATGACAGGATAACTACAGTATAATATAATACAATATAATATAATATAATACAGTATAGCATATTACATAAAGACCAATGACAGGATAACTACAGAATAATATAATACAGTATAAAATAATACAGTATACCATATTACATAAAGACCAATGACAGGATAACTACAGTATAATATAATACAGTATAATATAATACAGTGTACCATATTACATAAAGACCAATGACAGGATAACTCCAGTATAATATAATACAGTATAATATAATAGTGTACCATATTACATAAAGACCAATGACAGGATAACTACAGTATAATATAATACAGTATAATATTATACAGTATACCATATTACATAAAGACCAATGAAAGGATAACTACAGTATAATATAATACAGTATAATATAATAGTGTACCATATTACATAATGACCAATGACAGGATAGCATCAGTATAATATAATACAATATAATATAATATAATACAGTATTGCATATTACATAAAGACCAATGACAGGATAAATACAGTATAATATAATACAGTATAATATAATACAGTATAATATAATACAGTATACCATATTACATAAAGACCAATGACAGCATAACTACAGTATAATATAATATAATACAGTATGATATAATACAGTGTACCATATTACATAAAGACCAATGACAGGATAACTACAGTATAATATAATACAGTGTAATATAATATAATACAGTGTACCATATTACATAAAGACCAATGACAGGATAACTACAGTATTATATAATACAGTATAATATAATACAGTATAGCATATTACATAAAGACCAATGACAGGATAACTACAGTATAATATAATACAGTGTAATATAATATAATACAGTGTACCATATTACATAAAGACCAATGACAGGATAACTACAATATAATATAATACAGTATACCATATTACATAAAGACCAATGACAGGATAACTACAGTATAATATAATACAGTATAATATTATACAGTGTACCATATTACATAAAGACCAATGACAGGATAACTACAGTATTATATAATACAGTATAATATAATACAGTGTACCATATTACATAAAGACCAATGACAGGATAACTACAGTATTATATAATACAGTATAATATAATACAGTATACCATATTACATAAAGACCAATGACAGGATAACTACAATATAATATAATACAATATAATATAATATAATACAGTATAGCATATTACATAAAGACCAATGACAGGATAACTACAGTATAATATAATACAATATAATATAATATAATACAGTATAGCATAATACATAAAGACCAATGACAGGATAACTACAGAATAATATAATACAGTATAAAATAATACAGTATACCATATTACATAAAGACCAATGACAGGATAACTACAGTATAATATAATACAGTATAATATTATACAGTATAATATAATACAGTATATCATATTACATAAAGACCAATGACAGGATATATACAGTATAATATAATACAGTATAATATAATACATTATAATATAATACAGTATACCATATTACATAAAGACCAATGACAGCATAACTACAGTATAATATTATACAGTGTACCATATTACATAAAGACGAATGACAGGATAACTACAGAATAATATAATACAGTATAATATTATACAGTATAATATAATACAGTATATCATATTACATAAAGACCAATGACAGGATATATACAGTATAATATAATACAGTATAATATAATACATTATAATATAATACAGTATACCATATTACATAAAGACCAATGACAGCATAACTACAGTATAATATAATATAATACAGTATGATATAATACAGTGTACCATATTACATAAAGACCAATGACAGGATAACTACAGTATAATATAATACAATATAATATAATATAATACAGTTTGTATATTACATAAAGACCAATGACAGGATAACTACAGTATAATATAATACAGTATAGCATATTACATAAAGACCAATGACAGGATAACTACAGTATAATATAATATAGTATAATATAATATAATACAGTATAGCATATTACATAAAGACCAATGACAGGATAACTACAGTATAATATAATACAGTGTAATATAATATAATACAGTGTACCATATTACATAAAGACCAATGACAGGATATCTACAGTATAATACAATACAGTATAGCATATTACATAAAGACCAATGACAGGATAACTACAGTATAATATAATATAGTATAATATAATATAATACAGTATAATATAATATAATACAGTATAGCATATTACATAAAGACCAATGACAGGATAACTACAGTATAATATAATACAGTATAGCATATTACATAAAGACCAATGACAGGATAACTACAGTATAATATAATATAGTATAATATAATATAATACAGTATAGCATATTACATAAAGACCAATGACAGGATAACTACAGTATAATATAATACAGTATAGCATATTACATAAAGACCAATGACAGGATAACTACAGTATAATATAATATAGTATAATATAATATAATACAGTATAGCATATTACATAAAGACCAATGACAGGATAACTACAGTATAATATAATACAGTGTAATATAATACAGTGTACCATATTACATAAAGACCAATGACAGGATAACTACAGTATAATATAATACAGTATAGCATATTACATAAAGACCAATGACAGGATAACTACAGTATAATATAATATAGTATAATATAATATAATACAGTATAGCATATTACATAAAGACCAATGACAGGATAACTACAGTATAATATAATACAGTGTAATATAATACAGTGTACCATATTACATAAAGACCAATGACAGGATATCTACAGTGTAATATAATACAGTATAGCATATTACATAAAGACCAATGACAGGATATCTACAGTATAATATTATACAGTATAGCATATTACATAAAGACCAATGACAGGATAACTACAGTATAATATAATACAGTATAATATAATACAGTATAGCATATTACATAAAGACCAATGACAGGATAACTACAGTATAATATAATATAGTATAATATAATATAATACAGTATAGCATATTACATAAAGACCAATGACAGGATAACTACAGTATAATATAATACAGTGTAATATAATATAATACAGTATAGCATATTACATAAAGACCAATGACATTATAACTACAGAATAATATAATACAGTATAATATAATACATTATACCATATTACATAAAGACCAATGACAGGATAACTACAGTATAATATAATACAGTATACCATATTACATAAAGACCAATGACAGGATAACTACAGTATAATATAATACAGTATAATATTATACAGTGTACCATATTACATAAAGACCAATGACAGGATAACTACAGTATAATATAATACAGTATAATATAATACAGTGTACCATATTACATAAAGACCAATGAAAGGATAACTACAGTATAATATAATACAGTATAATATAATAGTGTACCATATTACATAATGACCAATGACAGGATAGCATCAGTATAATATAATACAATATAATATAATATAATACAGTATTGCATATTACATAAAGACCAATGACAGGATAAATACAGTATAATATAATACAGTATAATATAATACAGTATAATATAATACAGTATACCATATTACATAAAGACCAATGACAGCATAACTACAGTATAATATAATATAATACAGTATGATATAATACAGTGTACCATATTACATAAAGACCAATGACAGGATAACTACAGTATAATATAATACAATATAATATAATATAATACAGTATAGCATATTACATAAAGACCAATGACAGGATAACTACAGTATAATATAATACAATATAATATAATATAATACAGTATAGCATAATACATAAAGACCAATGACAGGATAACTACAGAATAATATAATACAGTATAAAATAATACAGTATACCATATTACATAAAGACCAATGACAGGATAACTACAGTATAATATAATACAGTATAATATTATACAGTATAATATAATACAGTATATCATATTACATAAAGACCAATGACAGGATATATACAGTATAATATAATACAGTATAATATAATACATTATAATATAATACAGTATACCATATTACATAAAGACCAATGACAGCATAACTACAGTATAATATAATACAGTGTACCATATTACATAAAGACGAATGACAGGATAACTACAGAATAATATAATACAGTATAATATTATACAGTATAATATAATACAGTATATCATATTACATAAAGACCAATGACAGGATATATACAGTATAATATAATACAGTATAATATAATACATTATAATATAATACAGTATACCATATTACATAAAGACCAATGACAGCATAACTACAGTATAATATAATATAATACAGCATGATATAATACAGTGTACCATATTACATAAAGACCAATGACAGGATAACTACAGTATAATATAATACAATATAATATAATATAATACAGTTTGTATATTACATAAAGACCAATGACAGGATAACTACAGTATAATATAATACAGTATAGCATATTACATAAAGACCAATGACAGGATAACTACAGTATAATATAATATAGTATAATATAATATAATACAGTATAGCATATTACATAAAGACCAATGACAGGATAACTACAGTATAATATAATACAGTGTAATATAATATAATACAGTGTACCATATTACATAAAGACCAATGACAGGATATCTACAGTATAATACAATACAGTATAGCATATTACATAAAGACCAATGACAGGATAACTACAGTATAATATAATATAGTATAATATAATATAATACAGTATAATATAATATAATACAGTATAGCATATTACATAAAGACCAATGACAGGATAACTACAGTATAATATAATACAGTATAGCATATTACATAAAGACCAATGACAGGATAACTACAGTATAATATAATATAGTATAATATAATATAATACAGTATAGCATATTACATAAAGACCAATGACAGGATAACTACAGTATAATATAATACAGTGTAATATAATACAGTGTACCATATTACATAAAGACCAATGACAGGATAACTACAGTATAATATAATACAGTATAGCATATTACATAAAGACCAATGACAGGATAACTACAGTATAATATAATATAGTATAATATAATATAATACAGTATAGCATATTACATAAAGACCAATGACAGGATAACTACAGTATAATATAATACAGTGTACCATATTACATAAAGACCAATGACATGATAACTACAATATAATATAATACAGTATAGCATATTACATAAAGACCAATGACAGGATATCTACAGTATAATATTATACAGTATAGCATATTACATAAAGACCAATGACAGGATAACTACAGTATAATATAATACAGTATAATATAATACAGTATAGCATATTACATAAAGACCAATGACAGGATAACTACAGTATAATATAATATAGTATAATATAATATAATACAGTATAGCATATTACATAAAGACCAATGACAGGATAACTACAGTATAATATAATACAGTGTAATATAATATAATACAGTGTACCATATTACATAAAGACCAATGACAGGATATCTACAGTATAATACAATACAGTATAGCATATTACATAAAGACCAATGACAGGATAACTACAGTATAATATAATATAGTATAATATAATATAATACAGTATAATATAATATAATACAGTATAGCATATTACATAAAGACCAATGACAGGATAACTACAGTATAATATAATACAGTATAGCATATTACATAAAGACCAATGACAGGATAACTACAGTATAATATAATATAGTATAATATAATATAATACAGTATAGCATATTACATAAAGACCAATGACAGGATAACTACAGTATAATATAATACAGTATAGCATATTACATAAAGACCAATGACAGGATAACTACAGTATAATATAATATAGTATAATATAATATAATACAGTATAGCATATTACATAAAGACCAATGACAGGATAACTACAGTATAATATAATACAGTGTAATATAATACAGTGTACCATATTACATAAAGACCAATGACAGGATAACTACAGTATAATATAATACAGTATAGCATATTACATAAAGACCAATGACAGGATAACTACAGTATAATATAATATAGTATAATATAATATAATACAGTATAGCATATTACATAAAGACCAATGACAGGATAACTACAGTATAATATAATACAGTGTAATATAATACAGTGTACCATATTACATAAAGACCAATGACATGATAACTACAATATAATATAATACAGTATAGCATATTACATAAAGACCAATGACAGGATATCTACAGTATAATATTATACAGTATAGCATATTACATAAAGACCAATGACAGGATAACTACAGTATAATATAATACAGTATAATATAATACAGTATAGCATATTACATAAAGACCAATGACAGGATAACTACAGTATAATATAATATAGTATAATATAATATAATACAGTATAGCATATTACATAAAGACCAATGACAGGATAACTACAGTATAATATAATACAGTGTAATATAATATAATACAGTATAGCATATTACATAAAGACCAATGACATTATAACTACAGAATAATATAATACAGTATAATATAATACATTATACCATATTACATAAAGACCAATGACTGGATAACTACAGTATAATATAATACAGTATACCATATTACATAAAGACCAATGACAGGATAACTACAGTATAATATAATACAGTATAATATTATACAGTGTACCATATTACATAAAGACCAATGACAGGATAACTACAGTATAATATAATACAGTATAATATAATACAGTGTACCATATTACATAAAGACCAATGAAAGGATAACTACAGTATAATATAATACAGTATAATATAATAGTGTACCATATTACATAATGACCAATGACAGGATAGCATCAGTATAATATAATACAATATAATATAATATAATACAGTATTGCATATTACATAAAGACCAATGACAGGATAAATACAGTATAATATAATACAGTATAATATAATACAGTATAATATAATACAGTATACCATATTACATAAAGACCAATGACAGCATAACTACAGTATAATATAATATAATACAGTATGATATAATACAGTGTACCATATTACATAAAGACCAATGACAGGATAACTACAGTATAATATAATACAATATAATATAATATAATACAGTATAGCATATTACATAAAGACCAATGACAGGATAACTACAGTATAATATAATACAGTATAAAATAATACAGTATACCATATTACATAAAGACCAATGACAGGATAACTACAGTATAATATAATACAGTATAATATAATACAGTATACCATATTACATAAAGACCAATGACAGGATAACTACAGTATAATATAATAAAGTATAATATTATACAGTGTACCATATTACATAAAGACCAATGACAGGATAACTACAGTATAATATAATACAGTATAATATTATACAGTATAATATAATACAGTATATCATATTACATAAAGACCAATGACAGGATATATACAGTATAATATAATACAGTATAATATAATACATTATAATATAATACAGTATACCATATTACATAAAGACCAATGACAGCATAATACAGTATAATATAATATAATACAGTATGATATAATACAGTGTACCATATTACATAAAGACCAATGACAGGATAACTACAGTATAATATAATACAATATAATATAATATAATACAGTTTGTATATTACATAAAGACCAATGACAGGATAACTACAGTATAATATAATACAGTATAGCATATTACATAAAGACCAATGACAGGATATATACAGTATAATATAATACAGTATAATATAATACATTATAATATAATACAGTATACCATATTACATAAAGACCAATGACAGCATAACTACAGTATAATATAATATAATACAGTATGATATAATACAGTGTACCATATTACATAAAGACCAATGACAGGATAACTACAGTATAATATAATACAATATAATATAATATAATACAGTTTGTATATTACATAAAGACCAATGACAGGATAACTACAGTATAATATAATATAGTATAATATAATATAATACAGTATAGCATATTACACAAAGACCAATGACAGGATAACTACAGTATAATATAATACAGTGTAATATAATACAGTGTACCATATTACATAAAGACCAATGACAGGATAACTACAATATAATATAATACAGTATAGCATATTACATAAAGACCAATGACAGGATATCTACAGTATAATATTATACAGTATAGCATATTACATAAAGACCAATGACAGGATAACTACAGTATAATATAATATAGTATAATATAATATAATACAGTATAGCATATTACATAAAGACCAATGACAGGATAACTACAGTATAATATAATATAGTATAATATAATATAATACAGTATAGCATATTACATAAAGACCAATGACAGGATAACTACAGTATAATATAATATAGTATAATATAATATAATACAGTATAGCATATTACATAAAGACCAATGACAGCATAACTACAGTATAATATAATACAGTGTACCATATTACATAAAGACGAATGACAGGATAACTACAGAATAATATAATACAGTATAATATTATACAGTATAATATAATACAGTATATCATATTACATAAAGACCAATGACAGCATAACTACAGTATAATATAATATAATACAGTATGATATAATACAGTGTACCATATTACATAAAGACCAATGACAGGATAACTACAGTATAATATAATACAATATAATATAATATAATACAGTTTGTATATTACATAAAGACCAATGACAGGATAACTACAGTATAATATAATACAGTATAGCATATTACATAAAGACCAATGACAGGATAACTACAGTATAATATAATATAGTATAATATAATATAATACAGTATAGCATATTACATAAAGACCAATGACAGGATAACTACAGTATAATATAATACAGTGTAATATAATATAATACAGTGTACCATATTACATAAAGACCAATGACAGGATATCTACAGTATAATACAATACAGTATAGCATATTACATAAAGACCAATGACAGGATAACTACAGTATAATATAATATAGTATAATATAATATAATACAGTATAATATAATATAATACAGTATAGCATATTACATAAAGACCAATGACAGGATAACTACAGTATAATATAATACAGTATAGCATATTACATAAAGACCAATGACAGGATAACTACAGTATAATATAATATAGTATAATATAATATAATACAGTATAGCATATTACATAAAGACCAATGACAGGATAACTACAGTATAATATAATACAGTATAGCATATTACATAAAGACCAATGACAGGATAACTACAGTATAATATAATATAGTATAATATAATATAATACAGTATAGCATATTACATAAAGACCAATGACAGGATAACTACAGTATAATATAATACAGTGTAATATAATACAGTGTACCATATTACATAAAGACCAATGACAGGATAACTACAGTATAATATAATACAGTATAGCATATTACATAAAGACCAATGACAGGATAACTACAGTATAATATAATATAGTATAATATAATATAATACAGTATAGCATATTACATAAAGACCAATGACAGGATAACTACAGTATAATATAATACAGTATAGCATATTACATAAAGACCAATGACAGGATAACTACAGTATAATATAATATAGTATAATATAATATAATACAGTGTACCATATTACATAAAGACCAATGACAGGATAACTACAATATAATATAATACAGTATAGCATATTACATAAAGACCAATGACAGGATATCTACAGTATAATATTATACAGTATAGCATATTACATAAAGACCAATGACAGGATAACTACAGTATAATATAATACAGTATAATATAATACAGTATAGCATATTACATAAAGACCAATGACAGGATAACTACAGTATAATATAATATAGTATAATATAATATAATACAGTATAGCATACTACATAAAGACCAATGACAGGATAACTACAGTATAATATAATACAGTGTAATATAATATAATACAGTATAGCATATTACATAAAGACCAATGACATTATAACTACAGAATAATATAATACAGTATAATATAATACATTATACCATATTACATAAAGACCAATGACAGGATAACTACAGTATAATATAATACAGTATACCATATTACATAAAGACCAATGACAGGATAACTACAGTATAATATAATACAGTATAATATTATACAGTGTACCATATTACATAAAGACCAATGACAGGATAACTACAGTATAATATAATACAGTATAATATAATACAGTGTACCATATTACATAAAGACCAATGAAAGGATAACTACAGTATAATATAATACAGTATAATATAATAGTGTACCATATTACATAATGACCAATGACAGGATAGCATCAGTATAATATAATACAATATAATATAATATAATACAGTATTGCATATTACATAAAGACCAATGACAGGATAAATACAGTATAATATAATACAGTATAATATAATACAGTATAATATAATACAGTATACCATATTACATAAAGACCAATGACAGCATAACTACAGTATAATATAATATAATACAGTATGATATAATACAGTGTACCATATTACATAAAGACCAATGACAGGATAACTACAGTATAATATAATACAATATAATATAATATAATACAGTATAGCATATTACATAAAGACCAATGACAGGATAACTACAGTATAATATAATACAGTATAAAATAATACAGTATACCATATTACATAAAGACCAATGACAGGATAACTACAGTATAATATAATACAGTATAATATAATACAGTATACCATATTACATAAAGACCAATGACAGGATAACTACAGTATAATATAATAAAGTATAATATTATACAGTGTACCATATTACATAAAGACCAATGACAGGATAACTACAGTATAATATAATACAGTATAATATTATACAGTATAATATAATACAGTATATCATATTACATAAAGACCAATGACAGGATATATACAGTATAATATAATACAGTATAATATAATACATTATAATATAATACAGTATACCATATTACATAAAGACCAATGACAGCATAACTACAGTATAATATAATATAATACAGTATGATATAATACAGTGTACCATATTACATAAAGACCAATGACAGGATAACTACAGTATAATATAATACAATATAATATAATATAATACAGTTTGTATATTACATAAAGACCAATGAAAGGATAACTACAGTATAATATAATACAGTATAGCATATTACATAAAGACCAATGACAGGATATATACAGTATAATATAATACAGTATAATATAATACATTATAATATAATACAGTATACCATATTACATAAAGACCAATGACAGCATAACTACAGTATAATATAATATAATACAGTATGATATAATACAGTGTACCATATTACATAAAGACCAATGACAGGATAACTACAGTATAATATAATACAATATAATATAATATAATACAGTTTGTATATTACATAAAGACCAATGACAGGATAACTACAGTATAATATAATATAGTATAATATAATATAATACAGTATAGCATATTACATAAAGACCAATGACAGGATAACTACAGTATAATATAATACAGTGTAATATAATACAGTGTACCATATTACATAAAGACCAATGACAGGATAACTACAATATAATATAATACAGTATAGCATATTACATAAAGACCAATGACAGGATATCTACAGTATAATATTATACAGTATAGCATATTACATAAAGACCAATGACAGGATAACTACAGTATAATATAATATAGTATAATATAATATAATACAGTATAGCATATTACATAAAGACCAATGACAGGATAACTACAGTATAATATAATATAGTATAATATAATATAATACAGTATAGCATATTACATAAAGACCAATGACAGGATAACTACAGTATAATATAATATAGTATAATATAATATAATACAGTATAGCATATTACATAAAGACCAATGACAGGATAACTACAGTATAATATAATACAGTGTAATATAATATAATACAGTATAGCATATTACATAAAGACCAATGACATTATAACTACAGAATAATATAATACAGTATAATATAATACATTATACCATATTACATAAAGACCAATGACAGGATAACTACAGTATAATATAATACAGTATACCATATTACATAAAGACCAATGACAGGATAACTACAGTATAATATAATACAGTATAATATAATACAGTATACCATATTACATAAAGACCAATGACAGGATAACTACAGTATAATATAATACAGTATAATATTATACAGTGTACCATATTACATAAAGACCAATGAAAGGATAACTACAGTATAATATAATACAGTATAATATAATAGTGTACCATATTACATAATGACCAATGACAGGATAGCATCAGTATAATATAATACAATATAATATAATATAATACAGTATTGCATATTACATAAAGACCAATGACAGGATAAATACAGTATAATATAATACAGTATAATATAATACAGTATAATATAATACAGTATACCATATTACATAAAGACCAATGACAGCATAACTACAGTATAATATAATATAATACAGTATGATATAATACAGTGTACCATATTACATAAAGACCAATGACAGGATAACTACAGTATAATATAATACAATATAATATAATATAATACAGTATAGCATATTACATAAAGACCAATGACAGGATAACTACAGTATAATATAATACAGTGTAATATAATATAATACAGTGTACCATATTACATAAAGACCAATTACAGGATATCTACAGTATAATACAATACAGTATAGCATATTACATAAAGACCAATGACAGGATAACTACAGTATAATATAATATAGTATAATATAATATAATACAGTATAATATAATATAATACAGTATAGCATATTACATAAAGACCAATGACAGGATAACTACAGTATAATATAATACAGTATGGCATATTACATAAAGACCAATGACAGGATAACTACAGTATAATATAATACAGTGTAATATAATATAATACAGTGTACCATATTACATAAAGACCAATGACAGGATAACTACAGTATTATATAATACAGTATAATATAATACAGTATAGCATATTACATAAAGACCAATGACAGGATAACTACAGTATAATATAATACAGTGTAATATAATATAATACAGTGTACCATATTACATAAAGACCAATGACAGGATAACTACAATATAATATAATACAGTATACCATATTACATAAAGACCAATGACAGGATAACTACAGTATAATATAATACAGTATAATATTATACAGTGTACCATATTACATAAAGACCAATGACAGGATAACTACAGTATTATATAATACAGTATAATATAATACAGTGTACCATATTACATAAATACCAATGACAGGATAACTACAGTATTATATAATACAGTATAATATAATACAGTATACCATATTACATAAAGACCAATGACAGGATAACTACAGTATAATATAATACAATATAATATAATATAATACAGTATAGCATATTACATAAAGACCAATGACAGGATAACTACAGTATAATATAATACAATATAATATAATATAATACAGTATAGTATCCTGTCTCAGCCTCCAGTATTTATGCTGCAGTAGTTTATGTGTCGGGGGGCTGGGGTCAGTTTGTTATATCTGGAGTACTTCTCCTGTCCAATTCGGTGTCCTGTGTGAATCTAAGTGTGCGTTCTCTAATTCTCTCCTTCTCTCTCTCGGAGGACCTGAGCCCTAGGACCATGCCCCAGGACTACCTGACATGATGACTCCTTGCTGTCCCCAGTCCACCTGGCCGTGCTGCTGCTCCAGTTTCAACTGACCTGAGCCCTAGGACCATGCCCCAGGACTACTTGACATGATGACTCCTTGCTGTCCCCAGTCCACCTGGCCGTGCTGCTGCTCCAGTTTCAACTGTTCTGCCTTATTATTATTCGACCATGCTGGTCATTTATGAACATTTGAACATCTTGGCCATGTTCTGTTATAATCTCTACCCGGCACAGCCAGAAGAGGACTGGCCACCCCACATAGCCTGGTTCCTCTCTAGGTTTCTTCCTAGGTTTTGGCTTTTCTAGGGAGTTTTTCCTAGCCACCGTGCTTCTACACCTGCATTGCTTGCTGTTTGGGGTTTTAGGCTGGGTTTCTGTACAGCACTTTGAGATATCAGCTGATGTACGAAGGGCTATATAAATAAATTTGATTTGATTTGATTTGATTTATAGCATATTACATAAAGACCAATGACAGGATAACTACAGAATAATATAATACAGTACAAAATAATACAGTATACCATATTACATAAAGACCAATGACAGGATAACTACAGTATAATATAATACAGTATAATATAATACAGTATACCATATTACATAAAGACCAATGACAGGATAACTACAGTATAATATAATACAGTATAATATTATACAGTGTACCATATTACATAAAGACCAATGACAGGATAACTCCAGTATAATATAATACAGTATAATATAATACAGTATACCATATTACATAAAGACCAATGACAGGATAACTACAGTATAATATAATACAGTATAATATTATACAGTATACCATATTACATAAAGACCAATGACAGGATAACTACAGTATAATATAATACAGTATAATATTATACAGTATACCATATTACATAATGACCAATGACAGGATAGCATCAGTATAATATAATACAATATAATATAATATAATACAGTATTGCATATTACATAAAGACCAATGACAGGATAAATACAGTATAATATAATACAGTATAATATAATACAGTATACCATATTACATAAAGACCAATGACAGCATAACTACAGTATAATATAATATAATACAGTATGATATAATACAGTGTACCATATTACATAAAGACCAATGACAGGATAACTACAGTATAATATAATACAATATAATATAATATAATACAGTATAGCATATTACATAAAGACCAATGACAGGATAACTACAGTATAATATAATACAGTATGGCATATTACATAAAGACCAATGACAGGATAACTACAGTATAATATAATACAGTGTAATATAATATAATACAGTGTACCATATTACATAAAGACCAATGACAGGATATCTACAGTATAATACAATACAGTATAGCATATTACATAAAGACCAATGACAGGATAACTACAGTATAGTATAATATAGTATAATATAATATAATACAGTATAATATAATATAATACAGTATAGCATATTACATAAAGACCAATGACAGGATAACTACAGTATAATATAATACAGTATGGCATATTACATAAAGACCAATGACAGGATAACTACAGTATAATATAATACAGTGTAATATAATATAATACAGTGTACCATATTACATAAAGACCAATGACAGGATAACTACAGTATTATATAATACAGTATAATATAATACAGTATAGCATATTACATAAAGACCAATGACAGGATAACTACAGTATAATATAATACAGTGTAATATAATATAATACAGTGTACCATATTACATAAAGACCAATGACAGGATAACTACAGAATAATATAATACAGTATAAAATAATACAGTATACCATATTACATAAAGACCAATGACAGGATAACTACAGTATAATATAATACAGTATACCATATTACATAAAGACCAATGACAGGATAACTACAGTATAATATAATACAGTATACCATATTACATAAAGACCAATGACAGGATAACTACAGTATAATATAATACAGTATAATATTATACAGTGTACCATATTACATAAAGACCAATGACAGGATAACTACAGTATAATATAATACAGTATAATATAATACAGTGTACCATATTACATAAAGACCAATGACAGGATAACTACAGTATAATATAATACAGTATAATATAATACAGTGTACCATATTACATAAAGACCAATGACAGGATAACTACAGTATAATATAATACAGTATAATATAATAGTGTACCATATTACATAATGACCAATGACACGATAGCATCAGTATAATATAATACAATATAATATAATATAATACAGTATTGCATATTACATAAAGACCAATGACAGGATAAATACAGTATAATATAATACAGTATAATATAATACAGTATAATATAATACAGTATACCATATTACATAAAGACCAATGACAGCATAACTACAGTATAATATAATATAATACAGTATGATATAATACAGTGTACCATATTACATAAAGACCAATGACAGGATAACTACAGTATAATATAATACAATATAATATAATGTAATACAGTATAGCATATTACATAAAGACCAATGACAGGATAACTACAGTATAATATAATACAGTATGGCATATTACATAAAGACCAATGACAGGATAACTACAGTATAATATAATACAGTGTAATATAATATAATACAGTGTACCATATTACATAAAGACCAATGACAGGATATCTACAGTATAATACAATACAGTATAGCATATTACATAAAGACCAATGACAGGATAACTACAGTATAATATAATATAGTATAATATAATATAATACAGTATAATTTAATATAATACAGTATAGCATATTACATAAAGACCAATGACAGGATAACTACAGTATAATATAATACAGTGTAATATAATATAATACAGTATAGCATATTACATAAAGACCAATGACATTATGACTACAGAATAATATAATACAGTATAATATAATACATTATACCATATTACATAAAGACCAATGACAGGATAACTACAGTATAATATAATACAGTATAATATATTACAGTGTACCATATTACATAAAGACCAATGAAAGGACAACTACAGTATAATATAATACAGTATAATATAATACAGTGTACCATATTACATAATGACCAATGACAGGATAGCATCAGTATAATATAATACAATATAATATAATATAATACAGTATTGCATATTACATAAAGACCAATGACAGGATAAATACAGTATAATATAATACAGTATAATATAATACAGTATACCATATTACATAAAGACCAATGACAGCATAACTACAGTATAATATAATATAATACAGTATGATATAATACAGTATACCATATTACATAAAGACCAATGACAGGATAACTACAGTATAATATAATACAGTATAATATTATACAGTGTACCATATTACATAAAGACCAATGACAGGATAACTACAGTATAATATAATACAGTGTAATATAATATAATACAGTGTACCATATTACATAAAGACCAATGACAGGATATCTACAGTATAATACAATACAGTATAGCATATTACATAAAGACCAATGACAGGATAACTACAGTATAGTATAATATAGTATAATATAATATAATACAGTATAATATAATATAATACAGTATAGCATATTACATAAAGACCAATGACAGGATAACTACAGTATAATATAATACAGTGTAATATAATATAATACAGTGTACCATATTACATAAAGACCAATGACAGGATAACTACAGTATTATATAATACAGTATAATATAATACAGTATAGCATATTACATAAAGACCAATGACAGGATAACTACAGTATAATATAATACAGTGTAATATAATATAATACAGTGTACCATATTACATAAAGACCAATGACAGGATAACTACAATATAATATAATACAGTATACCATATTACATAAAGACCAATGACAGGATAACTACAGTATAATATAATACAGTATAATATTATACAGTGTACCATATTACATAAAGACCAATGACAGGATAACTACAGTATTATATAATACAGTATAATATAATACAGTATACCATATTACATAAAGACCAATGACAGGATAACTACAGAATAATATAATACAGTATAAAATAATACAGTATACCATATTACATAAAGTCCAATGACAGGATAACTACAGTATTATATAATACAGTATAATATAATACAGTGTACCATATTACATAAAGACCAATGACAGGATAACTACAGTATTATATAATACAGTATAATATAATACAGTATAGCATATTACATAAAGACCAATGACAGGATAACTACAGTATAATATAATACAATATAATATAATATAATACAGTATAGCATATTACATAAAGACCAATGACAGGATAACTACAGAATAATATAATACAGTATAAAATAATACAGTATACCATATTACATAAAGACCAATGACAGGATAACTACAGTATAATATAATACAGTATAATATAATACAGTGTACCATATTACATAAAGACCAATGACAGGATAACTACAGTATAATATAATACAGTATAATATAGTACAGTGTACCATATTACATAAAGACCAATGAAAGGATAACTACAGTATAATATAATACAGTATAATATAATAGTGTACCATATTACATAATGACCAATGACAGGATAGCATCAGTATAATATAATACAATATAATATAATATAATACAGTATTGCATATTACATAAAGACCAATGACAGGATAAATACAGTATAATATAATACAGTATAATATAATACAGTATAATATAATACAGTATACCATATTACATAAAGACCAATGACAGCATAACTACAGTATAATATAATATAATACAGTATGATATAATACAGTGTACCATATTACATAAAGACCAATGACAGGATAACTACAGTATAATATAATACAATATAATATAATATAATACAGTATAGCATATTACATAAAGACCAATGACAGGATAACTACAGTATAATATAATACAGTATGGCATATTACATAAAGACCAATGACAGGATAACTACAGTATAATATAATACAGTGTAATATAATATAATACAGTGTACCATATTACATAAAGACCAATGACAGGATATCTACAGTATAATACAATACAGTATAGCATATTACATAAAGACCAATGACAGGATAACTACAGTATAGTATAATATAGTATAATATAATATAATACAGTATAATATAATATAATACAGTATAGCATATTACATAAAGACCAATGACAGGATAACTACAGTATAATATAATACAGTATGGCATATTACATAAAGACCAATGACAGGATAACTACAGTATAATATAATACAGTGTAATATAATATAATACAGTGTACCATATTACATAAAGACCAATGACAGGATAACTACAGTATTATATAATACAGTATAATATAATACAGTATAGCATATTACATAAAGACCAATGACAGGATAACTACAGTATAATATAATACAGTGTAATATAATATAATACAGTGTACCATATTACATAAAGACCAATGACAGGATAACTACAATATAATATAATACAGTATACCATATTACATAAAGACCAATGACAGGATAACTACAGTATAATATAATACAGTATAATATTATACAGTGTACCATATTACATAAAGACCAATGACAGGATAACTACAGTATTATATAATACAGTATAATATAATACAGTGTACCATATTACATAAAGACCAATGACAGGATAACTACAGTATTATATAATACAGTATAATATAATACAGTATACCATATTACATAAAGACCAATGACAGGATAACTACAGTATAATATAATACAATATAATATAATATAATACAGTATAGCATATTACATAAAGACCAATGACAGGATAACTACAGTATAATATAATACAATATAATATAATATAATACAGTATAGCATATTACATAAAGACCAATGACAGGATAACTACAGAATAATATAATACAGTATAAAATAATACAGTATACCATATTACATAAAGACCAATGACAGGATAACTACAGTATAATATAATACAGTATAATATAATACAGTATACCATATTACATAAAGACCAATGACAGGATAACTACAGTATAATATAATACAGTATAATATTATACAGTGTACCATATTACATAAAGACCAATGACAGGATAACTCCAGTATAATATAATACAGTATAATATAATACAGTGTACCATATTACATAAAGACCAATGACAGGATAACTCCAGTATAATATAATACAGTATAATATAATACAGTATACCATATTACATAAAGACGAATGACAGGATAACTACAGAATAATATAATACAGTATAATATTATACAGTATAATATAATACAGTATATCATATTACATAAAGACCAATGACAGGATATATACAGTATAATATAATACAGTATAATATAATACATTATAATATAATACAGTATACCATATTACATAAAGACTAATGACAAAATAACTACAGAATAATATAATACAATATAATATAATATAATACAGTATAGCATATTACATAAAGACCAATGACAGGATAACTACAGTATAATATAATACAGTGTACCATATTACATAAAGACCAATGACGGGATAACTACAGTATAATATAATACAGTATAATATAATACAGTATAATATAATACAGTGTACCATATTACATAAAGACCAATGACAGGATAACTACAGTATTATATAATACAGTATAATATAATACAGTATAGCATATTACATAAAGACCAATGACAGGATAACTACAGAATAATATAATACAGTATGAAATAATACAGTATACCATATTACATAAAGACCAATGACAGGATAACTACAGTATAATATAATACAGTATAATATAATACAGTATAATATAATACAGTATAGCATATTACATAAAGACCAATGACAGGATAACTACAGAATAATATAATACAGTATAAAATAATACAGTATAATATAATACAGTGTACCATATTACATAAAGACCAATGACAGGATAACTACAGTATAATATAATACAGTATAATATAGTACAGTGTACCATATTACATAAAGACCAATGACAGGATAACTACAGTATAATATAATACAGTATAATATAATACAGTATAGCATATTACATAAAGACCAATGACAGGATAACTACAGAATAATATAATACAGTATAAAATAATACAGTATACCATATTACATAAAGACCAATGACAGGATAACTACAGTATAATATAATACAGTATAATATAGTACAGTGTACCATATTACATAAAGACCAATGACAGGATAACTACAGTATAATATAATACAGTATAATATAATACAGTATACCATATTACATAAAGACCAATGACAGGATAACTACAGTATAATATAATACAGTATAATATTATACAGTGTACCATATTACATAAAGACCAATGACAGGATAACTCCAGTATAATATAATACAGTATAATATAATACAGTATACCATATTACATAATGACCAATGACAGGATAACTACAGTATAATATAATACAGTATAATATAATACAGTATACCATATTACATAAAGACCAATGACAGGATAACTACAGTATAATATAATACAGTATAGCATATTACATAAAGACCAATGACAGGATAACTACAGTATAATATAATACAGTATAGCATATTACATAAAGACCAATGACAGGATAACTACAGTATAATATAATACAGTATAATATTATACAGTATAATATAATACAGTATAGCATATTACATAAAGACGAATGACAGGATAACTACAGAATAATATAATACAGTATAATATTATACAGTATAATATAATACAGTATATCATATTACATAAAGACCAATGACAGGATATATACAGTATAATATAATACAGTATAATATAATACATTATAATATAATACAGTATACCATATTACATAAAGACTAATGACAAAATAACTACAGAATAATATAATACAGTATAATATAATATAATACAGTGTACCATATAACATAAAGACCAATGACAGGATAACTGCAGTATAATATAATACAATATAATATAATATAATACAGTATAGCATATTACATAAAGACCAATGACAGGATAACTACAGTATAATATAATACAGTGTACCATATTACATAAAGACCAATGACAGGATAACTACAGTATAATATAATACAGTTTGGCATATTACATAAAGACCAATGACGGGATAACTACAGTATAATATAATACAGTATAATATAATACAGTATAATATAATACAGTGTACCATATTACATAAAGACCAATGACGGGATAACTACAGTATAATATAATACAGTATAATATAATACAGTATAATATAATACAGTATACCATATTACATAAAGACCAATGACAGGATAACTACAGTATAATATAATACAGTATAATATAATACAGTATAATATAATACAGTATACCATATTACATAAAGACCAATGACGGGATAACTACAGTAGAATATAATACAGTATAGAATATTACATAAAGACCAATGACAGGATAACTACAGTATAATATAATACAGTATAATATTATACAGTGTACCTTATTACATAAAGACCAATGACAGGATAACTCAAGTATAATATAATACAGTATAATATAATACAGTGTACCTTATTACATAAAGACCAATGACAGGATAACTACAGAATAATATAATACAGTATAATATAATACAGTATACCATATTACATAAAGACCAATGACAGGATAACTACAGTATAATATAATACAGTATAATATAATACAATATAATATAATATAATACAGTATAGCATATTACATAAAGACCAATGACAGGATAACTACAGTATAATATAATACAATATAATATAATATAATACAGTATAGCATATTACATAAAGACCAATGACAGGACAACTACAGAATAATATAATACAGTATAATATAATACAGTATACCATATTACATAAAGACCAATGACAGGATAACTACAGTATAATATAATACAGTATAATATAATACAGTATACCATATTACATAAAGACCAATGACAGGATAACTACAGTATAATATAATACAGTATAATATTATACAGTGTACCATATTACATAAAGACCAATGACAGGATAACTCCAGTATAATATAATACAGTATAATATAATACAGTATACCATATTACATAAAGACCAATGACAGGATAACTACAGTATAATATAATACAGTATAATATAATACAGTATACCATATTACATAATGACCAATGACAGGATAACTACAGTATAATATAATACAGTATAATATAATACAGTATACCACATTACATAAAGACCAATGACAGGATAACTACAGTATAATATAATACAGTATACCATATTACATAAAGACCAATGACAGGATAACTACAGTATAATATAATACAGTATAATATAATACAGTATAATATAATACAGTATACCATATTACATAAAGACCAATGACAGGATAACTACAGTATAATATAATACAGTATAATATTATACAGTGTACCATATTACATAAAGACCAATGACAGGATAACTCCAGTATAATATAATACAGTATAGCATATTACATAAAGACCAATGACAGGATAACTACAGTATAATATAATACAGTATAATATTATACAGTATAGCATATTACATAAAGACCAATGACAGGATAACTACAGTATAATATAATACAGTATAATATTATACAGTATAGCATATTACATAAAGACCAATGACAGGATAACTACAGTATAATATAATACAGTATAATATTATACAGTGTACCATATTACATAAAGACCAATGACAGGATAACTACAGTATAATATAATACAGTATAATATTATACAGTATAGCATATTACATAAAGACCAATGACAGGATAACTACAGTATAATATAATACAGTATAATATTATACAGTATAGCATATTACATAAAGACCAATGACAGGATAACTACAGTATAATATAATACAGTATATCATATTACATAAAGACGAATGACAGGATAACTACAGAATAATATAATACAGTATAATATTATACAGTATAATATAATACAGTATATCATATTACATAAAGACCAATGACAGGATATATACAGTATAATATAATACAGTATAATATAATACATTATAATATAATACAGTATACTATATTACATATAGATTAATGACAAAATAACTACAGTATAATATAATACAGTATAATATAATATAATACAGTGTACCATATAACATAAAGACCAATGACAGGATAACTGCAGTATAATATAATACAATATAATATAATATAATACAGTATAGCATATTACATAAAGACCAATGACAGGATAACTACAGTATAATATAATACAGTATAGCATATTACATAAAGACCAATGACGGGATAACTACAGTATAATATAATACAGTATAATATAATACAGTATAATATAATACAGTATACCATATTACATAAAGACCAATGACAGGATAACTACAGTATAATATAATACAGTATAATATAATACAGTATACCATATTACATAAAGACCAATGACGGGATAACTACAGTATAATATAATACAGTATAATATAATGCAGTAGAATATAATACAGTATACCATATTACATAAAGACCAATGACAGGATAACTACAGTATAATATAATACAGTATAATATAATACAGTATAATATAATACAGTATACCATATTACATAAAGACCAATGACAGGATAACTACAGCATAATATAATACGGTATAATATAATATAATACAGTATAATATATACAGTATAATATAATACAGTATAATATAATAGAGTATAATATAATACAGTATACCATATTACATAAAGACCAATTACGGGATAACTACAGCATAATATAATACGGTATAATATAATATAATACAGTATAATATAATACAGTATAATATAATACAGTATAATATCATACAGTGTACCATATTACACAAAGACCAATGACGGGATAACTACAGCATAATATAATATAATATAATATAATACAGTATAATATAACACAGTATAATATAATACAGTATAATATAATACAGTATAATATAATACAGTATAATATAATACAGTATAATATAATACTGTATAATATAATACAATATAATATAATACAGTATAATATAATACAGTGTACCATATTACATAAAGACCAATGACAGGATAACTACAGGATAATATAATACGATATAATATAATATAATACAGTATAATATAATACTGTATAATATAATACAGTATACCATATTACATAAAGACCAATGACGGGATAACTACAGTTTAATATAATACAGTATACCATATTACATAAAGACCAATGACAGGATAACTACAGTATAATATAATACAGTATAATATAATACAGTATACCATATTACATAAAGACCAATGACAGGATAACTACAGTATAATATAATACAGTATAATATAATACAGTATACCATATTACATAAAGACCAATGACAGGATAACTACAGTATAATATAATACAGTGTACCATATTACATAAAGACCAATGACAGGATAACTACAGCATAATATAATACGGTATAATATAATATAATACAGTATAATATATACAGTATAATATAATACAGTATAATATAATACAGTATAATATAATACAGTATACCATATTACATAAAGACCAATTACGGGATAACTACAGCATAATATAATACGGTATAATATAATATAATACAGTATAATATAATACAGTATAATATAATACAGTATAATATAATACAGTATAATATCATACAGTGTACCATATTACACAAAGACCAATGACGGGATAACTACAGCATAATATAATATAATATAAAATAATACAGTATAATATAACACAGTATAATATAATACAGTATAATATAATACAGTATAATATAATACAGTATAATATAATACAGTATAATATAATACTGTATAATATAATACAATATAATATAATACAGTATAATATAATACAGTGTACCATATTACATAAAGACCAATGACAGGATAACTACAGGATAATATAATACGATATAATATAATATAATACAGTATAATATAATACTGTATAATATAATACAGTATACCATATTACATAAAGACCAATGACAGGATAACTACAGCATAATATAATACGGTATAATATAATATAATACAGTATAATATATACAGTATAATATAATACAGTATAATATAATACAGTATAATATAATACAGTATACCATATTACATAAAGACCAATTACGGGATAACTACAGCATAATATAATACGGTATAATATAATATAATACAGTATAATATAATACAGTATAATATAATACAGTATAATATAATACAGTATAATATCATACAGTGTACCATATTACACAAAGAACAATGACGGGATAACTACAGCATAATATAATATAATATAATACAGTATAATATAACACAGTATAATATAATACAGTATAATATAATACAGTATAATATAATACAGTATAATATAATACAGTATAATATAATACTGTATAATATAATACAATATAATATAATACAGTATAATATAATACAGTGTACCATATTACATAAAGACCAATGACAGGATAACTACAGGATAATATAATACGATATAATATAATATAATACAGTATAATATAATACTGTATAATATAATACAGTACACCATATTACATAAAGACCAATGACGGGATAACTACAGTTTAATATAATACAGTATACCATATTACATAAAGACCAATGACAGGATAACTACAGTATAATATAATACAGTATATTATAATACAGTATAATATAATACAGTATACCATATTACATAAAGACCAATTACGGGATAACTACAGCATAATATAATACGGTATAATATAATATAATACAGTATAATATAATACAGTATAATATAATACAGTATAATATAATACAGTATAATATCATACAGTGTACCATATTACACAAAGACCAATGACGGGATAACTACAGCATAATATAATATAATATAATATAATACAGTATAATATAACACAGTATAATATAATACAGTATAATATAATACAGTATAATATAATACAGTATAATATAATACTGTATAATATAATACAATATAATATAATACAGTATAATATAATACAGTGTACCATATTACATAAAGACCAATGACAGGATAACTACAGGATAATATAATACGATATAATATAATATAATACAGTATAATATAATACTGTATAATATAATACAGTATACCATATTACATAAAGACCAATGACGGGATAACTACAGTTTAATATAATACAGTATACCATATTACATAAAGACCAATGACAGGATAACTACAGTATAATATAATACAGTATAATATAATACAGTATAATATAATACAGTATAATATAATACAGTATAATATAATACTGTATAATATAATACAATATAATATAATACAGTATAATATAATACAGTGTACCATATTACATAAAGACCAATGACAGGATAACTACAGGATAATATAATACGATATAATATAATATAATACAGTATAATATAATACTGTATAATATAATACAGTATACCATATTACATAAAGACCAATGACGGGATAACTACAGTTTATTATAATACAGTATACCATATTACATAAAGACCAATGACAGGATAACTACAGCATAATATAATACGGTATAATATAATATAATACAGTATAATATATACAGTATAATATAATACAGTATAATATAATACAGTATAATATAATACAGTATACCATATTACATAAAGACCAATTACGGGATAACTACAGCATAATATAATACGGTATAATATAATATAATACAGTATAATATAATACAGTATAATATAATACAGTATAATATAATACAGTATAATATCATACAGTGTACCATATTACACAAAGACCAATGACGGGATAACTACAGCATAATATAATATAATATAATATAATACAGTATAATATAACACAGTATAATATAATACAGTATAATATAATACAGTATAATATAATACAGTATAATATAATACAGTATAATATAATACAATATAATATAATACAGTATAATATAATACAGTATACCATATTACATAAAGACCAATGACAGGATAACTACAGTATAATATAATACAGTATAATATAATACAGTATAATATAATACTGTATAATATAATACAATATAATATAATACAGTATAATATAATACAGTATACCATATTACATAATGACCAATGACAGGATAACTACAGTATAATATAATACAGTATAATATAATACAGTGTACCATATTACATAAAGACCAATGACGGGATAACTACAGTATAATATAATACAGTGTACCATATTACATAAAGACCAATGACGGGATAACTACAGTATAATATAATACAGTGTACCATATTACATAAAGACCAATGACAGGATAACTACAGTATAATATAATACAGTATAATATAATACAGTATAATATAATACAGTATAATATCATACAGTATAATATAATACAGTATAATATCATACAGTGTACCATATTACACAAAGACCAATGACGGGATAACTACAGCATAATATAATATAATATAAAATAATACAGTATAATATAACACAGTATAATATAATACAGTATAATATAATACAGTATAATATAATACAGTATAATATAATACAGTATAATATAATACTGTATAATATAATACAATATAATATAATACAGTATAATATAATACAGTGTACCATATTACATAAAGACCAATGACAGGATAACTACAGGATAATATAATACGATATAATATAATATAATACAGTATAATATAATACTGTATAATATAATACAGTATACCATATTACATAAAGACCAATGACAGGATAACTACAGCATAATATAATACGGTATAATATAATATAATACAGTATAATATATACAGTATAATATAATACAGTATAATATAATACAGTATAATATAATACAGTATACCATATTACATAAAGACCAATTACGGGATAACTACAGCATAATATAATACGGTATAATATAATATAATACAGTATAATATAATACAGTATAATATAATACAGTATAATATAATACAGTATAATATCATACAGTGTACCATATTACACAAAGACCAATGACGGGATAACTACAGCATAATATAATATAATATAATATAATACAGTATAATATAACACAGTATAATATAATACAGTATAATATAATACAGTATAATATAATACAGTATAATATAATACTGTATAATATAATACAATATAATATAATACAGTATAATATAATACAGTGTACCATATTACATAAAGACCAATGACAGGATAACTACAGGATAATATAATACGATATAATATAATATAATACAGTATAATATAATACTGTATAATATAATACAGTATACCATATTACATAAAGACCAATGACGGGATAACTACAGTTTAATATAATACAGTATACCATATTACATAAAGACCAATGACAGGATAACTACAGTATAATATAATACAGTATAATATAATACAGTATAATATAATACAGTATAATATAATACAGTATAATATAATACTGTATAATATAATACAATATAATATAATACAGTATAATATAATACAGTGTACCATATTACATAAAGACCAATGACAGGATAACTACAGGATAATATAATACGATATAATATAATATAATACAGTATAATATAATACTGTATAATATAATACAGTATACCATATTACATAAAGACCAATGACGGGATAACTACAGTTTATTATAATACAGTATACCATATTACATAAAGACCAATGACAGGATAACTACAGCATAATATAATACGGTATAATATAATATAATACAGTATAATATATACAGTATAATATAATACAGTATAATATAATACAGTATAATATAATACAGTATACCATATTACATAAAGACCAATTACGGGATAACTACAGCATAATATAATACGGTATAATATAATATAATACAGTATAATATAATACAGTATAATATAATACAGTATAATATAATACAGTATAATATCATACAGTGTACCATATTACACAAAGACCAATGACGGGATAACTACAGCATAATATAATATAATATAATATAATACAGTATAATATAACACAGTATAATATAATACAGTATAATATAATACAGTATAATATAATACAGTATAATATAATACAGTATAATATAATACAATATAATATAATACAGTATAATATAATACAGTATACCATATTACATAAAGACCAATGACAGGATAACTACAGTATAATATAATACAGTATAATATAATACAGTATAATATAATACTGTATAATATAATACAATATAATATAATACAGTATAATATAATACAGTATACCATATTACATAATGACCAATGACAGGATAACTACAGTATAATATAATACAGTATAATATAATACAGTGTACCATATTACATAAAGACCAATGACGGGATAACTACAGTATAATATAATACAGTGTACCATATTACATAAAGACCAATGACGGGATAACTACAGTATAATATAATACAGTGTACCATATTACATAAAGACCAATGACAGGATAACTACAGTATAATATAATACAGTATAATATAATACAGTATAATATAATACAGTATAATATCATACAGTATAATATAATACAGTATAATATCATACAGTGTACCATATTACACAAAGACCAATGACGGGATAACTACAGCATAATATAATATAATATAAAATAATACAGTATAATATAACACAGTATAATATAATACAGTATAATATAATACAGTATAATATAATACAGTATAATATAATACAGTATAATATAATACTGTATAATATAATACAATATAATATAATACAGTATAATATAATACAGTGTACCATATTACATAAAGACCAATGACAGGATAACTACAGGATAATATAATACGATATAATATAATATAATACAGTATAATATAATACTGTATAATATAATACAGTATACCATATTACATAAAGACCAATGACAGGATAACTACAGCATAATATAATACGGTATAATATAATATAATACAGTATAATATATACAGTATAATATAATACAGTATAATATAATACAGTATAATATAATACAGTATACCATATTACATAAAGACCAATTACGGGATAACTACAGCATAATATAATACGGTATAATATAATATAATACAGTATAATATAATACAGTATAATATAATACAGTATAATATAATACATTATAATATCATACAGTGTACCATATTACACAAAGACCAATGACGGGATAACTACAGCATAATATAATATAATATAATACAGTATAATATAACACAGTATAATATAATACAGTATAATATAATACAGTATAATATAATACAGTATAATATAATACAGTATAATATAATACTGTATAATATAATACAATATAATATAATACAGTATAATATAATACAGTGTACCATATTACATAAAGACCAATGACAGGATAACTACAGGATAATATAATACGATATAATATAATATAATACAGTATAATATAATACTGTATAATATAATACAGTATACCATATTACATAAAGACCAATGACGGGATAACTACAGTTTAATATAATACAGTATACCATATTACATAAAGACCAATGACAGGATAACTACAGTATAATATAATACAGTATAATATAATACAGTATAATATAATACAGTATACCATATTACATAAAGACCAATTACGGGATAACTACAGCATAATATAATACGGTATAATATAATATAATACAGTATAATATAATACAGTATAATATAATACAGTATAATATAATACAGTATAATATCATACAGTGTACCATATTACACAAAGACCAATGACGGGATAACTACAGCATAATATAATATAATATAATATAATACAGTATAATATAACACAGTATAATATAATACAGTATAATATAATACAGTATAATATAATACAGTATAATATAATACTGTATAATATAATACAATATAATATAATACAGTATAATATAATACAGTGTACCATATTACATAAAGACCAATGACAGGATAACTACAGGATAATATAATACGATATAATATAATATAATACAGTATAATATAATACTGTATAATATAATACAGTATACCATATTACATAAAGACCAATGACGGGATAACTACAGTTTAATATAATACAGTATACCATATTACATAAAGACCAATGACAGGATAACTACAGTATAATATAATACAGTATAATATAATACAGTATAATATAATACAGTATAATATAATACTGTATAATATAATACAATATAATATAATACAGTATAATATAATACAGTGTACCATATTACATAAAGACCAATGACAGGATAACTACAGGATAATATAATACGATATAATATAATATAATACAGTATAATATAATACTGTATAATATAATACAGTATACCATATTACATAAAGACCAATGACGGGATAACTACAGTTTATTATAATACAGTATACCATATTACATAAAGACCAATGACAGGATAACTACAGCATAATATAATACGGTATAATATAATATAATACAGTATAATATATACAGTATAATATAATACAGTATAATATAATACAGTATAATATAATACAGTATACCATATTACATAAAGACCAATTACGGGATAACTACAGCATAATATAATACGGTATAATATAATATAATACAGTATAATATAATACAGTATAATATAATACAGTATAATATAATACAGTATAATATCATACAGTGTACCATATTACACAAAGACCAATGACGGGATAACTACAGCATAATATAATATAATATAATATAATACAGTATAATATAACACAGTATAATATAATACAGTATAATATAATACAGTATAATATAATACAGTATAATATAATACAGTATAATATAATACTGTATAATATAATACAATATAATATAATACAGTATAATATAATACAGTATACCATATTACATAAAGACCAATGACAGGATAACTACAGTATAATATAATACAGTATAATATAATACAGTATAATATAATACTGTATAATATAATACAATATAATATAATACAGTATAATATAATACAGTATACCATATTACATAATGACCAATGACAGGATAACTACAGTATAATATAATACAGTATAATATAATACAGTGTACCATATTACATAAAGACCAATGACGGGATAACTACAGTATAATATAATACAGTGTACCATATTACATAAAGACCAATGACGGGATAACTACAGTATAATATAATACAGTGTACCATATTACATAAAGACCAATGACAGGATAACTACAGTATAATATAATACAGTATAATATAATACAGTATAATATAATACAGTATAATATCATACAGTGTACCATATTACACAAAGACCAATGACGGGATAACTACAGCATAATATAATATAATATAATATAATACAGTATAATATAACACAGTATAATATAATACAGTATAATATAATACAGTATAATATAATACAGTATAATATAATACAGTATAATATAATACTGTATAATATAATACAGTATAATATAATACAGTATAATATAATACAGTATAATATAATACAGTATAATATAATACAGTATAATATAATACAGTATAATATAATACAGTGTACCATATTACATAAAGACCAATGACAGGATAACTACAGGATAATATAATACGATATAATATAATATAATACAGTATAATATAATACTGTATAATATAATACAGTATACCATATTACATAAAGACCAATGACGGGATAACTACAGTTTAATATAATACAGTATACCATATTACATAAAGACAAATGACAGGATAACTACAGTATAATATCATACAGTATAATATAATACAGTATACCATATTACATAAATACGGGATAACTACCATATAATATAATACAGTGTACAATATTACATAAAGACCAATGCAGGATAACTACAGTATAATATAATACAGTATACCATGTTACATAAAGACCAATGACAGGATAGCATCAGTATATTATAATGCAGTATAACATAATACAGTATACTATATAATATACAGGAAAATGTCAGGCTATCTAGAACATAAAACAATACAGTTTAATATAATACAGTATTCTATATAATACACAGTCCAATGACAGGCTAGCTACAGTATTATATAATGCAGTATAACATAATACATTTTGCTAGATAATATACAGAAAAATGGAAGGCTATCTAGAACATAAAACAATACAGTATAATATAATACAGTATTCTATATAATACACAGTCCAATGACAGGCTAGCTACAGTATTATATAATGCAGTATAACATAATACATTTTGCTAGATAATATACAGAAAAATGGAAGGCTATCTAGAACATAAAACAATACAGTATATTATAATAGAGTTTACTATATAATATACAGACCAATGACAGCTACAATATAATATGATACAGTGTACCATATTACAGTGTGCTACAGTCCAACATCAGACTAGCTACAGTATAATATAACACAGTATATGAAATTATATTCAATTAAATTCTCGGGCCGACTCTTCTCTGGAAACATCAATGATGTCTCTCTTGCTGCTGGTGATTCTCTGATCCACCTCTACGCAGACGACACCATTCTGTATACTTCTGGCACCTCTTCTGACACTGTGTTAACTAACCTCCAGACGAGCTTCAATGCCACACAATTCTCCCTCCGTGGCCTCCAACTGCTTTTATATGCAAGTAAAACTAAATGCATATTTTTAATCGATCACTGCCTGCACCTGCCCGCCTGTCCAGCATCACTACTCTTGACGCCTCTGACTTGAGAATATGTGGACAACTACAAATACCTAGGTGTCTGGTTAGACTTTAAACTCTCCTTCCAGACTCACATTAAGCATCTCCAATTCAAAATGATATTTAGAATCGGCTCCCTATTTCACAACAAAGCATCCTTTACTCATGCTGCCAAAAATACTCTCGTAAAACTGACCATCCTACCAATCCTCAACTTCGGTGATGTCATCTATAAAATAGTCTCCAACACTCTACTCAACAAATTGGATGCAGTCTATCACAGTGCCATCTGTTTTGTCACCAAAGCCCCATACACTACCCACCACTGTGACCTGTATTCTCTTGTCGGCTGGCCCTCGCTTCATACTCGTCGCCAAACCCACTGGCTACAGGTCATCTACAAGTCTCTGCTCGGTAAAGCCCCGCCTTATCTCAGCTCACTGGTCACCATAGCAGCACCCACCCGTAGCACGCGCTCCAGCAGGTATATCTCACTGGTCACCCCCAAAGCCAATTCCCCCTTTGGCCGCCTCTCCTTCCAGTTCTCTGCTGCCAATGACTGGAACGAACTGCAAAAATCTCTGAAGCTGGAGACTCTTACCTCCCTCACTAGCTTTAAGCACCAGCTGTCAAAGCAGCTCAGAGATCACTATCACTGCACCTGTACATAGTCCATCTGTAAACAGCCCATCCAATCTACCTCGTCCCCGTACTGTATTTATTTATTTATCTTGCTCCATTGCACCCCAGTATCTCTACTTGGACATTCATCTTCTGCACACCATACCATTCCAGTGTTTAATTGCGATATTGTAATTACTTTGCCACAATGGCCAATATATTGTCTTACCTCTCCTATCCTACCTCATTTGCACATGCAATTTACAGAGTTTTCTACTGTATTATTGATTGTATGTTTGTTTATTCCATATGTAACTCAGTGTTGTTGTATGTATCAAACTGCTTTGCTTTATCTTGGCCAGGTCGCAGTTGCAAATGAGAACTTGTTCTCAACTCGCCTATCTGGTTAAATAAAGGTCAAATAAACTGGAGATATAGAAGGTTGATATAGAGGGGACCCATTACTGGAGACATAGAGGGTTGATATAAAGGGGACCCATTACTGGAGACATAGAGTGTTGATATAGAGGGTTGATATAGAGGGGACCCATTACTGGATACATAGAGGGTTGATATAGAGGGGACCACTCACAGGAGATATAGAGGCTTGATATAGAGCAGACCACTCACTGGAGATAAAGAGGGTTGATATAGAGGGGACCCATCACTGGAGATATAGAGGGTTGACATAGAGGGTTGATATAGAGGGGAACCATTATTGGAGATATAGAGGGTTGATATAGAGGGGACCCATCACTGGAGATATAGAGTGTTGATATAGAGGGTTGATATAGAGGGGACCCATTACTGGAGACATAGAGGGTTGATATAGAGGGTTGATATAGAGGGGACCCATTACTGGAGACATATAGGGTTGATATAGAGGGTTGATATAGAGGGGAACCATTACTGGAGACATATAGGGTTGATATAGAGGGTTGATATAGAGGGGAACCATTACTGGATACATAGAGGGTTGATATAGAGGGGACCATCACTGGAGATATAGAGGCTTGATATAAAGGGGACCCATTACTGGAGACATAGAGGGTTGATATAGAGGGTTGAAATAGAGGGGACCCAATGGTGGAACAAACTCCCTCACGACGCCAGGACAGCGGAGTCAATCACCACCTTCCGGAGACACCTGAAACCCCACCTCTTCAAGGAATACCTAGGATAGGATAAAGCAATCCTTCTCAACCCCCCCCCCCTTAAATGATTTAGATGCACTATTGTAAAGTGGCTGTTCCACTGATGTCAGAAGGTGAATTCACCAATTTGTAAGTCGCTCTGGATAAGAGCGTCTGCTAAATGACTTAAATGTAATGTAAATGTAAATTGGATATATAGAGGGGTGATATAGAGGGGACCCCATCACTGGAGACATAGAGGGTTGATATAGAGGGGACCCATTACTGGAGATATAGAGAGTTGATATAGAGGGGACCCATTACTGGAGATGTAGAGGGTTGATATAGAGGGTTGATATAGAGGGGACCCATTACTGGAGATATAGAGAGTTTATATAGAGGGTTGATATAGAGGGGACCCATCACTGGAGACAAAGAGGGTTTATATAGAGGGTTGATATAGAGGGGACCCATTACTGGAGATATAGAGGGTTGATATAGAGGGGACCCATTACTGGAGATATAGAGTTTTGATATAGAGGGGACCCATTACTGGAGACAAAGAGGGTTTATATAGAGGATTGATATAGAGGGGACCCATCACTGGAGACAAAGAGGGTTGATATAGAGGGGACCCATCACTGGAGATGTAGAGGGTTGACATAGAGGGTTGATATAGAGGGGAACCATTACTGGAGATATAGAGTGTTGATATAGAGGGGACCCATTACTGGAGATATAGAGGGTTGATATAGAGGGGACCCATCACTGGAGATATAGCGGGTTGACATAGAGGGTTGATATAGAGGGGAATCATTACTGGAGATATAGAGGATTGATATAGAGGGGACCCATTACTGGAGATATAGAGGGTTGATATAGAGGGGACCCATTACTGGAGATGTAGAGGGTTGATATAGAGGGTTGATATAGAGGGGACACATTACTGGAGATATAGAGGGTTGATATAGAGGGGACCCATCACTGGAGATATAGAGGGTTGATATAGAGGGGAACCATTACTGGAGATATAGAGGGTTGATATAGAGGGGACCCATTACTGGAGATATAGAGGGTTGATATAGAGGGGACCCATCACTGGAGATATAGAGAGTTGATATAGAGGGGACCCATCACTGGAGACAAAGAGGGTTGATATAGAGGGGACCCATCACTGGAGATATAGAGGGTTGATATAGAGGGGACCCATTACTGGAGATATAGAGGGTTGATATAGAGGGGACCCATTACTGGAGATATTGAGGGTTGATATAGAGGGGACCCATCACTGGAGATATAGCGGGTTGACATAGAGGGTTGATATAGAGGGGAACCATTACTGGAGATATAGAGGGTTGATATAGAGGGGACCCATCACTGGAGATATAGACGGTTGACATAGAGGGTTGATATAGAGGGGAATCATTACTGGAGATATAGAGGGTTGATATAGAGGGGACCCATTACTGGAGATATAGAGGGTTGATATAGAGGGGACCCATTACTGGAGATATAGAGTTTTGATATAGAGGGGACCCATTACTGGAGATGTAGAGGGTTGATATGGAGGGTTGATAGAGAGGGGACCCATTACTGGAGATATAGAGGGTTGATATAGAGGGGACCCATCACTGGAGATATAGAGGGTTGATATAGAGGGGAATCATTACTGGAGATATAGAGGGTTGATATAGAGGGGACCCATTACTGGAGATATAGAGGGTTGATATAGAGGGGACCCATTACTGGAGATATAGAGTTTTGATATAGAGGGGACCCATTACTGGAGATGTAGAGGGTTGATATGGAGGGTTGATATAGAGGGGACCCATTACTGGAGATATAGAGGGTTGATATAGAGGGGACCCATCACTGGAGATATAGAGGGTTGATATAGAGGGGACCCATTACTGGAGATATAGAGGGTTGATATAGAGGGGACCCATTACTGGAGATATAGAGGGTTGATATAGAGGGGACCAATCACTGGAGATATAGAGAGTTGATATAGAGGGGACCCATCACTGGAGACAAAGAGGGTTTATATAGAGGGTTGATATAGAGGGGACCCATCACTGGAGACAAAGAGGGTTGATATAGAGGGGACCCATCACTGGAGATGTAGAGGGTTGATATAGAGGGGAACCATTACTGGAGATATAGAGGGTTGATATAGAGGGGACCCATTACTGGAGATATTGAGGGTTGATATAGAGGGGACCCATCACTGGAGATATAGAGGGTTGACATAGAGGGTTGATATAGAGGGGAACCATTACTGGAGATGTAGAGGGTTGACATAGAGGGTTGATATAGAGGGGAACCATTACTGGAGATATAGAGTGTTGATATAGAGGGGACCCATTACTGGAGATATAGAGGGTTGATATAGAGGGGACCCATCACTGGAGATATAGCGGGTTGACATAGAGGGTTGATATAGAGGGGAATCATTACTGGAGATATAGAGGGTTGATATAGAGGGGACCCATTACTGGAGATATAGAGGGTTGATATAGAGGGGACCCATTACTGGAGATGTAGAGGGTTAATATAGAGGGTTGATATAGAGGGGACACATTACTGGAGATATAGAGGGTTGATATAGAGGGGACCCATTACTGGAGATATAGAGGGTTGATATAGAGGGGACCCATCACTGGAGATATAGAGAGTTGATATAGAGGGGACCCATCACTGGAGACAAAGAGGGTTGATATAGAGGGGACCCATCACTGGAGATATAGAGGGTTGATATAGAGGGGACCCATTACTGGAGATATAGAGGGTTGATATAGAGGGGACCCATTACTGGAGATATTGAGGGTTGATATAGAGGGGACCCATCACTGGAGATATAGCGGGTTGACATAGAGGGTTGATATAGAGGGGAACCATTACTGGAGATATAGAGGGTTGATATAGAGGGGACCCATCACTGGAGATATAGACGGTTGACATAGAGGGTTGATATAGAGGGGAATCATTACTGGAGATATAGAGGGTTGATATAGAGAGGACCCATTGCTGGAGATATAGAGGGTTGATATAGAGGGGACCCATTACTGGAGATATAGAGTTTTGATATAGAGGGGACCCATTACTGGAGATGTAGAGGGTTGATATGGAGGGTTGATATAGAGGGGACCCATTACTGGAGATATAGAGGGTTGATATAGAGGGGACCCATCACTGGAGATATAGAGGGTTGATATAGAGGGGACCCATTACTGGAGATATAGAGGGTTGATATAGAGGGGACCCATTACTGGAGATATAGAGGGTTGATATAGAGGTGACCCATTACTGGAGATATAGAGAGTTGATATAGAGGGGACCCATCACTGGAGACAAAGAGGGTTTATATAGAGGGTTGATATAGAGGGGACCCATCACTGGAGACAAAGAGGGTTGATATAGAGGGGACCCATCACTGGAGATGTAGAGGGTTGATATAGAGGGGAACCATTACTGGAGATATAGAGGGTTGATATAGAGGGGACCCATTACTGGAGATATTGAGGGTTGATATAGAGGGGACCCATCACTGGAGATATAGAGGGTTGACATAGAGGGTTGATATAGAGGGGAACCATTACTGGAGATATAGAGGGTTGATATAGAGGGGACCCATTACTGGAGATATAGAGGGTTGATATAGAGGGGACCCATTACTGGACATATAGAGTTTTGATATAGAGGGGACCCCTTACTGGAGATGTAGAGGGTTGATATAGAGGGTTGATATAGAGGGGACCCATTACTGGAGATATAGAGGGTTGATATAGAGGGGACCCATTACTGGACATATAGAGTTTTGATATAGAGGGGACCCCTTACTGGAGATGTAGAGGGTTGATATAGAGGGTTGATATAGAGGGGACCCATTACTGGAGATATAGAGGGTTGATATAGAGGGGACCCATTACTGGAGATGTATAGGGTTGACATAGAGGGTTGATATAGAGGGGAACCATTACTGGAGATATAGAGGGTTGATATAGAGGGGACCCATTACTGGAGATATTGAGGGTTGATATAGAGGGGACCCATTACTGGAGATATAGAGGGTTGATATAGAGGGGACCAATCACTGGAGATATAGAGAGTTGATATAGAGGGGACCCATCACTGGAGACAAAGAGGGTTTATATAGAGGGTTGATATAGAGGGGACCCATCACTGGAGACAAAGAGGGTTGATATAGAGGGGACCCATCACTGGAGATGTAGAGGGTTGATATAGAGGGGAACCATTACTGGAGATATAGAGGGTTGATATAGAGGGGACCCATTACTGGAGATATTGAGGGTTGATATAGAGGGGACCCATCACTGGAGATATAGAGGGTTGACATAGAGGGTTGATATAGAGGGGAACCATTACTGGAGATATAGAGGGTTGATATAGAGGGGACCCATTACTGGAGATATAGAGGGTTGATATAGAGGGGACCCATTACTGGACATATAGAGTTTTGATATAGAGGGGACCCCTTACTGGAGATGTAGAGGGTTGATATAGAGGGTTGATATAGAGGGGACCCATTACTGGAGATATAGAGGGTTGATATAGAGGGGACCCATCACTGGAGATATAGAGGGTTGATATAGAGGGGTCCCATTACTGGAGATATAGAGAGTTGATATAGAGGGTTGATATAGAGGGGACCCATCACTGGGGCAGTATTGAACTAAGCAACTCATTATTTTCTGTGATGGTGTTAAGCCACATGTATATTTCAGATATGCTACTTATAGCGTTATGAGGGTCTGATCGCTTAGATCCATTCCACTGTAAGCTGATTGGCCTGATGCCTTAGGGATCCCTGAACTCTGCAAGCCTATTGGTTTACAGTAAGATGCTCTGCTGTGGGATTCACACTGATATGATCCAGATCATTGCCAAAGCTCCACCTCACTGATTGGTTGTTGTGGTATTTGTAAGCTGCTCAGGGCTGAACATGTTCCTTGTTGGACGTGCTGGATTTGCAGCTAGTGAAAGCCATGCATGTTAGAGAGGTTTAGAGGTAGGACAACTGGAGAAAGATCTAAAAGTATCCAGAGTTCTACAAAACAATGAGTGTGGAAAGTACAGCTGGAAACATCAAAACATTTGTTGGTTAACTTCTGTAAATCATTTCTTCTATCAATGCTGGCTTGTTTTTGGGATGCCTGTCCAACCGTCTCTGAAACATTCTGCTGTGGTAATCCCATGATGCTTTGTGATGTCCTATTCAGTAACATGGTGTCATTCATAGGAAACAATAACTGCAAATATAAACATGGTTCGAACAGAACATTGAGTAGTGAACAACCTGACTGGCCAACACACTCTCGCCAACACACTGTCAGTGACCTTACTGTAAAACGGCTCCCAAATTATTTTACACACACACACACAAACACACACTCACTGCGAGACAGGAACAGGGGATGGTTGCTCTGGTCTGCTGTACTGTAAAGCAGAAATACGTTTCTTATTTCTCCTTCGGCAGGAGGCTGATGTGATCAGTGGTGACAGGCTGCTCCCTGTCCAACACACACACACACACACACACACACACACACACACACACACACACACACACACACACACACACACACACACACACACACACACACACACACAGCTGGTCTGTTCTGCAACAATAATAATCTTCCCTGTGTTAAGGCGGTCACAGCAAACTGCTCTGATTGTACAAGAAGCTTTCAGTCTACTTCTGAGATGTAACATACTGTATTGTCAGTCAACCTCTAGATAGAACGTGTTACATGTGAGTCAGAAGCCTAAATCCCTCAATGTTGCAGACCCTCTCATATCCAACGCACAAAGGAAAGCAAGACAGTTGCAATAGATTTTTATTTTATTTTACCTTTATTTAACTAGGCAAGTCAGTTAAGAACAAATTCTTATTTTCAATGATGGCCTAGGAACAGTGGGTTAACTGCCTGTTCAGGGGCAGAACAACAGATTTGTACCTTGTCAGCTCGGGGATTTGAGCTTGCAACCCTCAAGTTACTAGTCCAATGTTCTAACCACTAGGCTACCCTGCAAGTTCTCTCTAGGTAATGACTAATACTGAGATAACAACATATGATACTCTCTAGGTAAAGACTAATACTGAGATAACAACATATGATGCTCTCTAGGTAAAGACTAATACTGAGATAACAACATATCATGCTCTCTAGGTAAAGACTAATACTGAGATAACAACATATGATGCTCTCCAGGTAAATACTGCGATAACAACATATCATGCTCTCTAGGTAAAGACTAATACTGAGATAACAACATATGATGCTCTCTAGGTAAATACTGCGATAACAACATATGATGCTCTTCCGGCGCCGACAGAGATGGCCGCCTCGCTTTGCGTTCCTAGGAAACTATGCAGTTTTTTGTTTTTTTACGTGTTATTTCTTACATTAGTACCTCAGGTCATCTTAGGTTTCATTACATACAGCCGAGAAGAACTACTGTATATAAGATCAGCGTCAACTCACCATCAGTACGACCAAGAATATGTCTTTCGTGACGCGGATCCTGTGTTCTGCCTTACAAACAGGACAACGGAATGGATCGCATGCAGCGACCCCAAAAAACGACTCCGAAAAAGAGGGAAACGTAGCGGTCTTCTGGTCAGACTACGGAGACGGGCACATTGTGCCCCACTTCCTAGCATTCTTCTTGCCAATATCCAGTCTCTTGACAACAAGGTTGATGAAATCCAAGCAAGGGTAGCATTCCAGAGGGACATCAGAGACTGTAACGTTCTGTGCTTCACGGAAACATGGCTCACTGGAGAGACGCTATCCGATGCGGTGCAGCCAACGGGTTTCTCCACGCATCGCGCCGACAGAAACAAACACCTTTCTGGTAAGAAGAGGGGTGGGGGTGTATGCCTTATGGCTAACGAGGCATGGTGCGATGAAAGAAACATACAGGAACTCAAATCCTTCTGTTCACCTGATTTAGAATTCCTCACAATCAAATGTAGACCGCATTACCTACCAAGAGAATTCTCTTCGATTATAATCACAGCCGTTTATATCCCCCCCCAAGCAGACACATCGATGGCTCTGAACAAACTTTATTTAACTCTTTGCAAACTGGAAACCATTTATCCGGAGGCTGCATTCATCGTTGTTGGGGATTTTAACAAGGCTAATCTGAAAACAAGACTCCCTAAATTTGATCAGCATATCGATTGCGCAACCAGGGGCGGAAAAACCTTGGATCACTGTTACTCTAACTTCCGCGACGCATATAAGGCCCTGCCCCGCCCCCCTTTCGGAAAAGCTGACCACAACTCCTTTTTGCTGATACCTGCCTACAGACGAAAGCTAAAAAAAGAAGCTCCCACGCTGAGGTCTGTCCAACGCTGGTCCGACCAAGCTGACTCCACACTCCAAGACTGCTTCCATCACGTGGACTGGGACATGTTTCGTATTGCGTCAAATAACAACATTGACGAATACGCTGATTCGGTGTGCGAGTTCATTAGAACGTGCGTTGAAGATGTCGTTCCCATAGCAACGATTAAAACATTCCCTAACCAGAAACCTTGGATTGATGGCAGCATTCGTGTGAAACTGAAAGCGCGAACCACTGCTTTCAATCAGGGCAAGGTGTCTGGTAACATGACTGAATACAAACAATGCAGCTATTCCCTCCGTAAGGCTATCAAACAAGCTAAGCGTCAGTACAGAGACAAAGTAGAATCCCAATTCAACGGCTCAGACACAAGAGGCATGTGGCAGGGTCTACAGTCAATCACGGACTACAGGAAGAAATCCAGCCCAGTCACGGACCAGGATGTCTTGCTCCCAGGCAGACTAAATAACTTTTTTGCCCGCTTTGAGGACAACACAGTGCCACTGACACTGCCTGCAACGGAAAACTGCGGCCTCTCCTTCACTGCAGCCGAGGTGAGTAAAACATTTAAACGTGTTAACCCTCGCAAGGCTGCAGGCCCAGATGGCATCCCCAGCCGCGCCCTCAGAGCATGCGCAGACCAGCTGGCTGGTGTGTTTACGGACATATTCAATCAATCCCTATACCAGTCTGCTGTTCCCACATGCTTCAAGAGGGCCACCATCGTTCCTGTTCCCAAGAAAGCTAAGGTAACTGAGCTAAACGACTACCGCCCCGTAGCACTCACTTCCGTCATCATGAAGTGCTTTGAGAGACTAGTCAAGGACCATATCACCTCCACCCTACCTGACTCCCTAGACCCACTCCAATTTGCTTACCGCTCAAATAGGTCCACAGACGATGCAATCTCAACCACACTGCACACTGCCCTAACCCATCTGGACAAGAGGAATACCTATGTGAGAATGCTGTTCATCGACTACAGCTCGGCATTCAACACCATAATACCCTCCAAGCTCGTCATCAAGCTCGAGACCCTGGGTCTCGACCCCGCCCTGTGCAACTGGGTACTGGACTTCCTGACGGGCCGCCCCCAGGTGGTGAGGGTAGGTAACAACATCTCCTCCCCGCTGATCCTCAACACTGGGGCCCCACAAGGGTGCGTTCTGAGCCCTCTCCTGTACTCCCTGTTCACCCACGACTGCGTGGCCACGCATGCCTCCAACTCAATCATCAAGTTTGCGGACGACACAACAGTGGTAGGCTTGATTACCAACAACGACGAGACGGCCTACAGGGAGGAGGTGAGGGCCCTCGGAGTGTGGTGTCAGGAAAATAACCTCACACTCAACGTCAACAAAACTAAGGAGATGATTGTGGACTTCAGGAAACAGCAGAGGGAACACCCCCCTATCCACATCGATGGAACAGTAGTGGAGAGAGTAGCAAGTTTTAAGTTCCTCGGCATACACATCACAGACAAACTGAATTGGTCCACTCACACAGACAGCATCGTGAAGAAGGCGCAGCAGCTCCTCTTCAACCTCAGGAGGCTGAAGAAATTCGGCTTGTCACCAAAAGCCCTCACAAACTTCTACAGAGGCACAATTGAGAGCATCCTGGCGGGCTGTATCACCGCCTGGTACGGCAACTGCTCCGCCCTCAACCGTAAGGCTCTCCAGAGGGTAGTGAGGTCTGCACAACGCATCATTGGGGGCAAACTACCTGCCCTCCAGGACACCTACACCACCCGATGTTACAGGAAGGCCATAAAGATCATCAAGGACATCTACCACCCGAGCCACTGCCTGTTCACCCCGCTATCATCCAGAAGGCGAGGTCAGTACAGGTGCATCAAAGCTGGGACCGAGAGACTGAAAAACAGCTTCTATCTCAAGGCCATCAGACTGTTAAACAGCCACCACTAACATTGAGTGGCTGCTGCCTACACACTGACACTGACTCAACTCCAGCCACTTTAATAATGGGAATTGATGGGAAATGTTGTAAATATATCACTAGCCACTTTAAACAATGCTACCTTATATAATGTTACTTACCCTACATTATTCATCTCATATGCATACTTATATACTGTACTCTATATCATCGACTGCATCCTTATGTAATACATGTATCACTAGCTACTTTAACTATGCCACTTTGTTTACATACTCATCTCACATGTATATACTGTACTCGATACCATCTACTGTATCTTGCCTATGCTGCTCTGTATCATCACTCATTCATATATCCTTATGTACATATTCTTTATCCCCTTACACTGTGTATAAGACAATAGATTAGGAATTGTTAGTTAGACTACTTGTTGGTTATTACTGCATTGTCGGAACTAGAAGCACAAGCATTTCGCTACACTAGCATTAACATCTGCTAACCATGTGTATGTGACAAATAAAATTTGATTTGATTTGATTTGATTTTATCTAGGTAAAGACTAATACTGAGATAACAACAAATGATGCTGTCAGGATTTGGCCAGGGTTGTTCCGGGTTTTGGTCACTAGATGCCCCCATTGTGCTTTTTGACCTTACGTTTTTTCCCTTGTTCCCCATTATTATTTGCACCTGTGCCTCTTTTTCCCTGATTGTATTTAAACCCTTAGTTTCCCTCAGTTCTGTGCTCTGTGTTTGTATGTTAGCACCCAGCCCTAGTGTTCTGTGTATTCTTGTCGAATCCGGTGGATGCTCTTGTGGAATTCTGTTTTTGTTTTTGAGTATCTCTTGAGGCTTTTTTGTGCTATTCCTACCACCTTTTGGATTTGCCATTTTTGTATTGAAGGACTTCTCCTTTTTACTTTATTAAATACACCGTCTTAAGTACTGCTGTGTCTGCCTCATCTTCTGGGTTCTGCTGACTATTCGTGGCTCAGTTGGTTAAGTGACTGTTTCTCACTCCGGAGACCCAGGTTCGTAACCGGGTCCTGACAGATGCTCTCTAGGTAAATACTGAGATAACAACATATGATGCTGTCTAGGTGAAGACTAATACTGAGATAACAACATATGATGCTCTCTAGGTAAATACTGCGATAACAACATATGAAGCTCTCTAGATAAAGACTAATACTGAGATAACATATGATGCTCTCTAGGTAAATACTGACATAACAACATATGATGCTCTCTAGGTAAAGACTAATACTGAGATAACATATGATGCTCTCTAGGTAAAGACTAATACTGAGATTACAACATATGATGCTCTCTAGGTAAATACTGCGATAACAACATATGATGCTCTCTAGGTAAAGACTAATACTGAGATAACAACATATGATGCTCTCTAGGTAAATACTGAGATAAAAACATAGGATGCTCTCAAGGTAAAGACTAATACTGAGAGAACAACATATGTTGCTCTCTAGGTAAAGACTAATACTGAGATAATAACATATGAAGCTCTCTAGGTAAAGACTAATACTGAGATAACATTTGATGCTCTCTAGGTAAATACTGAGATAACAACATATGATACTCTCTAGGTAAAGACTAATACTGAGATAATAACATTTGAAGCTCTCTAGGTAAAGACTAACACTGAGATAACAACATATGATGCTCTCTAGGTAAAGACTAATCAAATCAAATCAAATTTATTTATATAGCCCTTCGTACATCAGCTGATATCTCAAAGTGCTGTACAGAAACCCAGCCTAAAACCCCAAACAGCAAGCAATGCAGGTGTAGAAGCACGGTGGCTAGGAAAAACTCCCTAGAAAAGCCAAAACCTAGGAAGAAACCTAGAGAGGAACCAGGCTATGTGGGGTGGCCAGTCCTCTTCTGGCTGTGCCGGGTAGAGATTATAACAGAACATGGCCAAGATGTTCAAATGTTCATAAATGACCAGCATGGTCGAATAATAATAAGGCAGAACAGTTGAAACTGGAGCAGCAGCACGGCCAGGTGGACTGGGGACAGCAAGGAGTCATCATGTCAAGTAGTCCTGGGGCATGGTCCTAGGGCCGCGGTTCAGTTGAAACTGGAGCAGCAGCACGGCCAGGTGGACTGGGGACAGCAAGGAGTCATCATGTCAGGTAGTCCTGGGGCATGGTCCTAGGGCTCAGGTCCTCCGAGAGAGAGAAGGAGAGAATTAGAGAACGCACACTTAGATTCACACAGGACACCGAATTGGACAGGAGAAGTACTCCAGATATAACAAACTGACCCCAGCCCCCGACACATAAACTACTGCAGCATAAATACTGAAGGCTGAGACAGGAGGGGTCAGGAGACACTGTGGCCCCACCCGAGGGACCCCCGGACAGGGCCAAACAGGAAGGATATAACCCCACCCACTATGCCAAAGCACAGCCCCCACACCACTGGAGGGATATCTTCAACCACCAACTTACCATCCTGAGACAAAGCTGAGTATAGCCCGCAAAGATCTCCGCCACGGCACAACCCAAGGGGGGGCGCCAACCCAGACAGGATGACCACATCAGTGAATCAACCCACTCAGGTGACGCACCCCCTCAGGGACGGCATGAGAGAGCCCCAGCAAGCCAGTGACTCAGCCCCTGTAATAGGGTTAGAGGCAGAGAATCCCAGTGGAAAGAGGGGAACCGGCCAGGCAGAGACAGCAAGGGTGGTTCGTTGCTCCAGAGCCTTTCCGTTCACCTTCCCACTCCTGGGCCAGACTACACTCAATCATATGACCCACTGAAGAGATGAGTCTTCAGTAAAGACTTAAAGGTTGAGACCGAGTTTGCGTCTCTGACATGGGTAGGCAGACCGTTCCATAAAAATGGAGCTCTATAGGAGAAAGCCCTGCCTCCAGCTGTTTGCTTAGAAATTCTAGGGACAATTAGGAGGCCTGCGTCTTGTGACCGTAGCGTACGTGTAGGTATGTACGGCAGGACCAAATCAGAGAGATAGGTAGGAGCAAGCCCATGCAATGCTTTGTAGGTTAGCAGTAAAACCTTGAAATCAGCCCTTGCTTTGACAGGAAGCCAGTGTAGGGAGGCTAGCACTGGAGTAATATGATCAAATTTTTGGTTCTAGTCAGGATTCTAGCAGCCGTATTTAGCACTAACTGAAGTTTATTTAGTGCTTTATCCGGGTAGCCGGAAAGTAGAGCATTGCAGTAGTCCAACCTAGAAGCGACAAAAGCATGGACCAATTTTTCTGCATCATTTTTGGACAGAAAGTTTCTGATTTTTGCAATGTTACGTAGATGGAAAAAAGCTGTCCTTGAAATGGTCTTGATATGTTCTTCAAAAGAGAGATCAGGGTCCAGAGTAACGCCGAGGTCCTTCACAGTTTTATTTGAGATGACTGTACAACCATTAAGATTAATTGTCAGATTCAACAGAAGATCTCTTTGTTTCTTGGGACCTAGAACAAGCATCTCTGTTTTATCCGAGTTTAAAAGTAGAAAGTTTGCTGCCATCCACTTCCTTATGTCTGAAACACATGCTTCTAGCGAGGGCAATTGTGGGGCTTCACCATGTTTCATTGAAATGTACAGCTGTGTATCATCCGCATAGCAGTGAAAGTTAACATTATGTTTTCGAATAACATCCCCAAGAGGTAAAATATATAGTGAAAACAACAGCGGTCCTAAAACGGAACCTTGAGGAACACCGAAATTTACAGTTGATTTGTCAGAGGACAAACCATCCACAGAGACAAACTGATATCTTTCCGACAGATAAGATCTAAACCAGGCCAGAACTTGACCGTGTAGACCAATTTGGGTTTCCAATCTCTCCAAAAGAATGTGGTGATCGATGGTATCAAAAGCAGCACTAAGGTCTAGGAGCACGAGGACAGATGCAGAGCCTCGGTCCGATGCCATTAAAATGTCATTTACCACCTTCACAAGTGCCGTCTCAGTGCTATGATGGGGTCTAAAACCAGACTGAAGCATTTCATATACATTGTTTGTCTTCAGGAAGGCAGTGAGTTGCTGAGCAACAGCCTTTTCTAAGATTTTTGAGAGGAATGGAAGATTCGATATAGGCCGATAGTTTTTTATATTTTCTGGGTCAAGGTTTGGCTTTTTCAAGAGAGGCTTTATTACTGCCACTTTTAGTGAGTTTGGTACACATCCGGTGGATAGAGAGCCGTTTATTATGTTCAACATAGGAGGGCCAAGCACAGGAAGCAGCTCTTTCAGTAGTTTAGTTGGAATAGGGTCCAGTAAGCAGCTTGAAGGTTTAGAGGCCATGATTATTTTCATCATTGTGTCAAGAGATATAGTACTAAAACACTTGAGCGTCTCTCTTGATCCTAGGTCCACGCAGAGTTGTGCAGACTCAGGACAACTGAGCTTTATCTAATACTGAGATAACAACATATGATGCTCTCCAGGTAAATACTGCGATATCAACATATGATGCTCTCTCGGTAAATACTGCGATAATATCATATGAAGCTCTCTAGATAAAGACTAATACTGAGATAACAACATATGATGCTCTCTAGGTAAAGACTAATACTGAGATAACAACATATGATGCTCTCTAGGTAAAGACTGAGATAACAACATATGATGCTCTCTAGGTAAAGACTAATACTGAGATAATAACATTTGAAGCTCTCTAGGTTAAAGACTAACACTGAGATAACAACATTTGATGCTCTCTAGGTAAAGACTAATACTGAGATAATAACATTTGATGCTTTCTAGATAAAGACTAATACTGAGATAACAACATATGATGCTCTCTAGGTAAATACTGAGATAACAACATATGATGCTCTCTAGATAAAGACTAATACTGAGATAACAACATATGATGCTCTCTAGGTAAATACTGAGATAACAACATATGATGCTCTCTAGGTAAAGACTAATACTGAGATAACAACATTTGATGCTTTCTAGATAAAGACTAATACTGAGATAACAACATATGATACTCTCTAGGTAAAGACTAATACTGAGATAACAACATTTGATGCTTTCTAGATAAAGACTAATACTGAGATAACAACATATGAACTCTCTAGGTAAAGACTAATACTGAGATAACAACATATGAACTCTCTAGGTAAATACTGAGATAACAGCATATGATGCTCTCTGGGTAAAGGCTAATACTGAGATAATAACATATGATGCTCTCTAGGTAAAGACTAATACTGAGATAACAACATATGATGCTCTCTAGGTAAATACTGAGATAACAACATATGATACTCTCTAGGTAAAGACTAACACTGAGATAACAACATTTGATGCTCTCTAGGTAAAGACTAATACTGAGATAACAACATATGATGCTCTCTAGGTAAATACTGAGATAACAACATATGATACTCTCTAGGTAAAGACTAATACTGAGATAACAACATTTGATGCTCTCTAGATAAAGACTAATACTGAGATAACAATATATGATGCTCTCTAGGTACATACTGAGATAACAACATATGATGCTCTCTAGGTAAAGACTAATACTGAGATAATAACATTTGAAGCTCTCTAGGTAAATACTGAGATAACAACATATGATGCTCTCAAGGTAAAGACTAATACTGAGAGAACAACATATGTTGCTCACTAGTTAAAGACTAATACTGAGATAATAACATTTGAAGCTCTCTAGGTAAAGACTAACACTGAGATAACAACATTTGATGCTCTCTAGTTAAAGACTAATACTGAGATAACAACATATGATGCTCTCTAGGTAAATACTGAGATAACAACATATGATACTCTCTAGGTAAAGACTAATACTGAGATAACAACATTTGATGCTCTCTAGATAAAGACTAATACTGAGATAACAACATATGATAATCTCTAGGTAAATGCTGAGATAACAACACATGATGCTCTCTGTCAGGATTTGGCCAGGGTTGTTCCGGGTTTTGGTCACTAGATGCCCCCATTGTGCTTTTTTACCTTATGTTTTTTCCCTTGTTCCCCATTATTATTTGCACCTGTACCTCGTTTTCCCTGATTGTATCTAAACCCTTAGTTTCCCTCAGTTCTGTGCTCTGTGTTTGTATGTAGCACCCAGCCCTAGTGTTCTGTGTTTTCTTGTCGATTCCGGTAGATGCTCTTGTGGAATTCTGTTTTTGTTTTTGAGTATCTCTTGAGGCTTTTTTGTGCTATTCCTACCACCTTTTGGATTATCCATTTTTGTATTGAAGGACTTCTCCTTTTTACTTTATTAAATACACCGTCTTAAGTACTGCTGTGTCTGCCTCATCTTCTGGGTTCTGCTGACTATTCGTGGCTCAGTTGGTTAAGTGACTGTTTCTCACTCCGGAGACCCAGGTTCGTAACCGGGTCCTGACAGCTCTCTAGGTAAATACTGAGATAACAACATATGATGCTCTCGAGATAAAGACTAATACTGAGATAACAACATATGATGCTCTCTAGGTAAATACTGAGATAACAACATATGATGCTCTCTAGGTAAAGACTAATACTGAGATAATAACATTTGAAGCTCTCTAGGTAAAGACTAACACTGAGATAACAACATATGATTCTCTCAAGGTAAAGACTAATACTGAGAGAACAACATATGTTGCTCTCTAGTTAAAGACTAATACTGAGATAATAACATTTGAAGCTCTCTAGGTAAAGACTAACACTGAGATAACAACATTTGATGCTCTCTAGGTAAAGACTAATACTGCAATTACAACATTTGATGCTCTCTAGGTAAATACTGCGATAACAACATATGATGCTCTCAAGGTAAAGACTAACACTGAGATAACAACATTTGATGCTCTCTAGGTAAAGACTAATGCTGCAATTACAACATTTGATGCTCTCTAGGTAAAGACTAATACTGCAATTACAACATTTGATGCTCTCTAGGTAAATACTGCGATAACAACATATGATGCTCTCTAGATAAAGACTAATACTGAGATAACAACATATGATGCTCTCTAGGTAAATACTGAGATAACAACATATGATGCTCTCTAGGTAAAGACTAATACTGAGATAATAACATATGATGCTCTCAAGGTAAAGACTAATACAGAGGTAACAACATGATGCTCTCCAGGTAAATACTGCGATAACAACATATGATGCTCTCTCGGTAAATACTGCGATAACAACATATGAAGCTCTCTAGGTAAAGACTGAGATAACAACATATGATGCTCTCTAGGTAAAGACTAATACTGAGATAACAACATATGATGCTCTCTAGGTAAATACTGAGATAACAACATATGATGCTCTCTAGGTAAAGACTAAAACTGAGTTAACACCATATGATGCTATCTAGGTAAAGACTGATACTGAGATAACAACATATGAACTCTCTAGGTAAATACTGAGATAACAGCATATGATGCTCTCTAGGTAAAGACTAAAACTGAGTTAACACCATATGATGCTCTCTGGGTAAAGGCTAATACTGAGATAACAACATATGATGCTCTCTAGGTAAATACTGAGATAACGATATATGATGCTCTCTCGGTGAAGACTAATACTGAGATAACAACATATGCTGCTCACTAGGTAAACAGATGGTGGTTTAATTGTGTTCACTTTGCTCATATCAGTTACTACTAACAGTTAATCTGATTGCCAGTGGTGGAAAAAGTACCCACTTGAGTAAAAGTAAAGATACCCTAATAGAAAATAACTCAAGTTAAAGTGAAAGTCACCCAGTAAAATATTACTTGAGTAAAAGTAAAGATACCCTAATAGAAAATAACTCGAGTTAAAGTGAAAGTCACCTAGTAAAATATTACTTGAGTAAAAGTCTAAAATTATTTGGTGTAAAATATACTTAAGTATCAAAAATTAAAGTAAAAGAGTACATAATTTCTAATTCCTTATTTAAAGCAAGCCAGACAGCACCATTTTCTTGATTTTTAAATATATGGATAGCCAGGGACACACTCCAACACACAGACATCATTTAGAAATGAAGCAAATGTGTTTCGTGAGTCCGCCAGATCAGAGGCAGTAGGGATGACCAGGATTTTCTCTTGACAAGTGTGTGAATTGGACCATTTTCCTGTCCTGTTAAGAATTTCAAAACGTAACTAAAACTTTTGGGTGTCAGGAAAAAATGGAGTAAAAAAGTCATTATTTTCTTGAGGAATATAGTAAAAGTAAAAGTAAAAGTTGTCAAAAATATAAATAGTATAGTACAGATACCCCAAAAACGTACTTAAGTAGTACTTTCAAGTATTTTTACTGAAGTACATTACACCACTGCTGATATGCTCATGTAATATTCAATAGTGGAATCAGCAGCCCCAGATATCCCAGGCAAGGGTCAGCTGTGCAGCTGCTGAATATTCTCATCTCCTCCCGTTGTTCCATCTGTGGAAGAAAGAGGTCACTGTTGATTTACTTAACAACCAAACTAGGCTTCCCATTTGGGAATTTATGGTTTCGAACCATCTGAAACACAAAAGAGGGGAGATATTTGCCAAGTCATCTAATTAAATGTAAAGATTGACTTTTTCTCTATTATTACACTCAAAAAGAATCTATGAATCTATGTCCTTTGAGTCAAAAATAGATACAATTACGTTATGAATATGCATTGTTGTGATATGACTAGATAAAGTCTGTCTGTCTCTGTGTCTGTGTCTGTCACACGGTCTTTGAAAGAGGAGGATTGTCAGACAGAACTACAGTGGTCTAGCAGGGGTGAGTACTGAATAATAACTACAGTAGTCTGGCAGGGGTGAGTACTGAATAATAACTACAGTAGTCTGGCAGGGGTGAGTACTGAATAATAACTACAGAACTCTAACAGGTGTAAGTACTGAATAATACCTGTACCAGGGGTAAGTACTGAAGAATACCTGTACCAGGGTGAGTACTGAATAATACCTGTTCCAGGGTGAGTACTGAAGAGTATCTAGTGGTATGTACTGAAGAATACCTGTACCAGGGGTAAGTACTGAGGAATACCTGTACCAGGGGTAAGTACTGAATAATACCTGTACCAGGGGTAAGTACTGAAGAATACCTGTACCAGGGGTAAGTACTGAAGAATACTTGTACCAGGGTGAGTACTGAATAATACCTGTACCAGGGGTAAGTACTGAAGAATACCTGTACAAGGGGTAAGTACTGAAGAATACCTGTACCAGGGGTAAGTACTGAAGAATACCTGTACCAGGGGTAAGTACTGAAGAATACCTGTACCAGGGGTAAGTACTGAAGAATAAATGTACCAGGGGTAAGTACTGAAGAATACCTGTACCAGGGGTAAGTACTGAAGAATACCTGTACCAGGGGTAAGTAGTGAAGAATACCTGTACCAGTGGTAAGTAGTGAAGAATACCTGTACCAGGGGTAAGTACTGAAGAATACCTGTACCAGGGGTAAGTACTGAAGAATACCTGTACCAGGGTGAGTACTGAAGAGTATCTAGTGGTAAGTACTGAAGAATACCTGTACCAGGGGTGAGTACTAAAGAATACCTGTACCAGGGGTAAGTACTGAATAATACCTGTACCAGGGGTGAGTACTGAATAATAACTACAGAACTCTAACAGGTGTAAGTACTGAATAATACCTGTACCAGGGGTAAGTACTGAAGAATACCTGTACCAGGGGTAAGTACTGAAGAATACCTGTACCAGGGTGAGTAGTGAATAATACCTGTTCCAGGGTGAGTACTGAAGAGTATCTAGTGGTATGTACTGAAGAATACCTGTACCAGGGGTAAGTACTGAAGAATACCTGTACCAGGGGTAAGTACTGAAGAATACCTCTACCAGGGGTAAGTACTGAAGAATACCTGTACCAGGGGTAAGAACTGAAGAGTATCTAGTGGTAAGTACTGAAGAATATCTATCCCAGGGGTAAGTAATGAAGAATACCTCTACCAGGGGTAAGTACTGAAGAGTATCTAGTGGTAAGTACTGAAGAATACCTGTACCAGCGGTAAGAACTGAGGAATACCTGTACCAGGGGTAAGTACTGAAGAATACCTGTACCAGTGTAAGTATTGAATAATACCTGTTCCCTGGTGAGTACTGAAGATTATCTAGTGGTAAGTACTGAAGATAACTGTCATGTCCTGGTCTAAGTATTTTATGTTTTTCTTCATTTATTTGGTCAGGCCAGGGTGTGGCATGGGTTTTTGTATGTGGTGTGTTTTGTATTGGGATTGTAGCTTAGTGGGGTGTTCTAGATAAGTCTTTGGCTGTCTGCAGTGGTTCTCAATCAGAGGCAGGTGTTTATTGTTGTCTCTGATTGGGAACCATATTTAGGCAGCCATATTCTTTGCGTGTGTCGTGGGTGATTGTCCTTGATGTCCTTAGTGTCTGGTGTGTATTAGTTTACACGAGTATTAGGCTGTTTCGGTTTTCGTTACGTTTATTGTTTTTGTAGTGTTTGTATTTGGATTCGTGTTGCTTCAGTTTATTAAACATGGGTCGCAATCTACACGCCTCATTTTGGTCCGACTCTCCTTCACACCTAGAAAACCGTAACAGTAACCTGTACCAGGGTGAGTACTGAAGAATACCTGTACCAGGGGTAAGTACTGAATAATACCTCTCCAGGGTGAGTACTGAATAATACCTGTACCAGGGGTAAGTACTGAATAATACCTGTACCAGGGGTAAGTACTGAATAATACCTGTACCAGGGGTAAGTACTGAATAATACCTGTACCAGGGTGAGTACTGAATAATACCTGTACCAGGGGTAAGTACTGAATAATACCTGTACCAGGGTGAGTACTGAATAATACCTGTACCAGGGTGAGTACTGAATAATACCTGTACCAGGGGTAAGTAATGAAGAATACCTGTACCAGGGGTAAGTACTGAATAATACCTGTACCAGGGGTAAGTACTGAATAATACCTGTACCAGGGGTAAGTACTGAAGAATACCTGTACCAGGGTGAGTACTGAATAATACCTGTTCCAGGGTGAGTACTGAAGAGTATCTAGTGGTGTGTACTGAAGAATACCTGTACCAGGGGTAAGAACTGAAGAGTATCTAGAGGTAAGTACTGAAGAATACCTGTACCAGGGTGAGTACTGAAGAATACCTGTACCAGGGGTAAGTACTGAGGAATACCTGTACCAGGGGTAAGTACTGAAGAATACCTGTACCAGGGGTAAGTACTGAGGAATACCTGTACCAGGGGTAAGTACTGAAGAATACCTGTACCAGGGGTAAGTACTGAGGAATACCTGTACCAGGGTCAGTACTGAAGAGTATCTAGTGGTAAGTACTGAAGAATATCTATACCAGGGGTAAGTATTGAAGAATACCTCTACCAGGGGTAAGAACTGAAGAGTATCTAGTGGTAAGTACTGAAGAATACCTGTACCAGGGTGAGAACTGAAGAATACCTGTACCAGGGGTAAGTACTGAGGAATACCTGTACCAGGGGTAAGTACTGAAGAATACCTGTACCAGGGGTAAGTACTGAGGAATACCTGTACCAGGGTGAGTACTGAAGAGTATCTAGTGGTAAGTACTGAAGAATACCTGTACCAGGGTGAGTACTGAAGAATACCTGTACCAGGGGTAAGTACTGAGGAAAACCTGTACCAGGGGTAAGTACTGTAGAATACCTGTACCAGGGGTAAGTACTGAATAATACCTGTACCAGGGGTAAGTACTGAATAATACCTGTACCAGGGGTAAGTACTGAATAATACCTGTACCAGGGTGAGTACTGAAGAATACCTGTACCAGGGGTAAGTACTGAGGAAAACCTGTACCAGGGGTAAGTACTGTAGAATACCTGTACCAGGGGTAAGTACTGAATAATACCTGTACCAGGGGTAAGTACTGAATAATACCTGTACCAGGGGTAAGTACTGAATAATACCTGTTCCAGGGTGAGTACTGAAGAATACCTGTAACAGGGGTAAGTACTGAAGAATACCTGTACCAGGGTGAGTACTGAATAATACCTGTACCAGGGGTAAGTACTGAATAATACCTGTACCAGGGGTAAGTACTGAATAATACCTGTACCAGGGGTAAGTACTGAATAATACCTGTACCAGGGGTAAGTACTGAATAATACCTGTACCAGGGGTAAGTACTGAATAATACCTGTACCAGGGTGAGTACTGAATAATACCTGTACCAGGGTGAGTACTGAATAATACCTGTAACAGGGGTAAGTAATGAAAAATACCTGTACCAGGGGTAAGTACTGAAGAATACCTGTACCAGGGGTAAGTACTGAATAATACCTGTACCAGGGGTAAGAACTGAAGAGTATCTAGTGGTAAGTACTGAAGAGTATCTAGTGGTAAGTACTGAAGAATACCTGTACCAGGGTGAGTACTGAAGAACACCTGTACCAGGGGTAAGTACTGAAGAATACCTGTACCAGGGGTAAGTACTGAATAATACCTGTACCAGGGGTAAGTACTGAATAATACCTGTACCAGGGGTAAGTACTGAAGAATACCTGTACCAGGGTGAGTACTGAATAATACCTGTTCCAGGGTGAGTACTGAAGAGTATCTAGTGGTGTGTACTGATGAATACCTGTACCAGGGGTAAGAACTGAAGAGTATCTAGTGGTAAGTACTGAAGAATACCTGTACCAGGGTGAGTACTGAAGAATACCTGTACCAGGGGTAAGTACTGAGGAATAACTGTACCAGGGGTAAGTACTGAAGAATACCTGTACCAGGGGTAAGTACTGAAGAATACCTGTACCTGGGGTAAGTACTGAGGAATACCTGTACCAGGGGTAAGTACTGAAGAATACCTGTACCAGGGGTAAGTACTGAGGAATACCTGTACCAGGGTGAGTACTGAAGAGTATCTAGTGGTAAGTACTGAAGAATATCTATACCAGGGGTAAGTAATGAAGAATACCTCTACCAGGGGTAAGTACTGAAGTATACCTGTACCAGGGGTAAGTACTGAATAATACCTGTACCAGGGGTAAGAACTGAAGAGTATCTAGTGGTAAGTACTGAAGAATACTTGTACCAGAGTGAGTACTGAAGAATACCTGTACCAGGGGTAAGTACTGAGGAATACCTGTACCAGGGGTAAGTACTGAAGAATACCTGTACCAGGGGTAAGTACTGAGGAATACCTGAACCAGGGTGAGTACTGAAGAGTATCTAGTGGTAAGTACTGAAGAATACCTGTACCAGGGTGAGTACTGAAGAATACCTGTACCAGGGGTAAGTACTGAGGAAAACCTGTACCAGGGGTAAGTACTGAAGAATACCTGTACCAGGGGTAAGTACTGAATTATAACTGTACCAGGGGTAAGTACTGAATAATACCTGTACCAGGGGTAAGTACTGAATAATACCTGTACCAGGGGTAAGTACTGAATGATACCTGTTCCAGGGTGAGTACTGAAGAATACCTGTAACAGGGGTAAGTACTGAAGAATACCTGTACCAGGGGTAAGTACTGAATAATACCTGTTCCAGGGTGAGAACTGAAGAATACCTGTACCAGGGGTAAGTACTGAAGAATACCTGTACCAGGGGTAAGTACTGAATAATACCTGTACCAGGGGTAAGTACTGAAGAATACCTGTACCAGGGGTAAGTACTGAAGAATACCTGTACCAGGGGTAAGTACTGAAGAATACCTGTACCAGGGGTAAGTACTGAATAATACCTGTACCAGGGGTAAGTACTGAATAATACCTGTACCAGGGTGAGTACTGAATAATACCTGTACCAGAGGTAAGTACTGAAGAGTATCTAATGGTAAGTACTGAAGAATATCTATACCAGGGGTAAGTAATGAAGAATACCTCTACCAGGGGTAAGTACTGAAGTATACCTGTACCAGGGGTAAGTACTGAATAATACCTGTACCAGGGGTAAGAACTGAAGAGTATCTAGTGGTAAGTACTGAAGAATACTTGTACCAGAGTGAGTACTGAAGAATACCTGTACCAGGGGTAAGTACTGAAGAATACCTGTACCAGGGGTAAGTACTGAATAATACCTGTACCAGAGTGAGTACTGAAGAATACCTGTACCATGGGTAAGTACTGAGGAATACCTGTACCAGGGGTAAGTACTGAAGAATACCTGTACCAGGGGTAAGTACTGAGGAATACCTGTACCAGGGTGAGTACTGAAGAGTATCTAGTGGTAAGTACTGAATAATATCTATACCAGGGGTAAGTAATGAAGAATACCTCTACCAGGGGTAAGAACTGAAGAGTATCTAGTGGTAAGTACTGAAGAATATCTATACCAGGGGTAATTAATGAAGAATACCTCTACCAGGGGTAATTACTGAAGTATACCTGTACCAGGGGTAAGTACTGAATAATACCTGTACCAGGGGTAAGAACTGAAGAGTATCTAGTGGTAAGTACTGAAGAATACCTGTACCAGGGTGAGTACTGAAGAATACCTGTACCAGGGGTAAGTACTGAGGAATACCTGTACCAGGGGTAAGTACTGAAGAATACCTGTACCAGGGGTAAGTACTGAGGAATACCTGTACCAGGGTGAGTACTGAAGAGTATCTAGTGGTAAGTACTGAAGAATACCTGTACCAGGGGTAAGTACTGAGGAATACCTGTACCAGGGTGAGTATTGAAGAGTATCTAGAAGTAAGTACTGAAGAATATCTGTACCAGGGTGAGTATTGAAGAGTATCTAGAAGTAAGTACTGAAGAATACCTGTACCAGGGGTAAGTACTGAAGAATACCTGTACCAGGGTGAGTACTAAATAATACCTGTACCAGGGGTAAGTACTGAATAATACCTGTACCAGGGTGAGTACTGAATAATACCTGTACCACGGGTATGTACTGAAGAATACCTGTACCAGGGGTAAGTACTGAATAATACCTGTACCAGGGATAAGTACTGAATAATACCTGTACCAGGGGTAAGTACTGAATAATACCTGTACCAGGGGTAAGTACTGAAGAATACCTGTACCAGGGGTAAGTACTGAAGAATACCTGTACCAGGGGTAAGTACTGAATAATACCTGTACCAGGGTGAGTACTGAATAATACCTGTACCAGGGGTAAGTACTGAATAATACCTGTATCAGGGGTAAGTACTGAGGAATACCTGTACCAGGGGTAAGTACTGAAGAATACCTGTACCAGGGGTAAGTACTGAGGAATACCTGTACCAGGGTGAGTACTGAAGAGTATCTAGTGGTAAGTACTGAAGAATACCTGTACCAGGGGTAAGTACTGAGGAATACCTGTACCAGGGTGAGTATTGAAGAGTATCTAGAAGTAAGTACTGAAGAATACCTGTACCAGGGTGAGTATTGAAGAGTATCTAGAAGTAAGTACTGAATAATACCTGTACCAGGGGTAAGTACTGAGGAATTCCTGTACCAGTGGTAAGTACTGAAGAATACCTGTACCAGGGGTAAGTACTGAGGAATACCTGTACCAGGGTGAGTACTGAAGAGTATCTAGTGGTAAGTACTGAAGAATACCTGTACCAGGGTGAGTACTGAAGAATACCTGTACCAGGGGTAAGTACTGAAGAGTATCTAATGGTAAGTACTGAGGAATACCTGTACCAGGGGTAAGAACTGAAGAATACCTGTACCAGGGGTAAGTACTGAGGAATACCTGTACCAGGGTGAGTACTGAAGAGTATCTAGTGGTAAGTACTGAAGAATATCTATCCCAGGGGTAAGTAATGAAGAATACCTCTACCAGGGGTAAGTACTGAGGAATACCTGTACCAGGGTGAGTACTGAAGAGTATCTAGTGGTAAGTACTGAAGAATATCTATCCCAGGGGTAAGTAATGAAGAATACCTCTACCAGGGGTAAGTACTGAAGAATACCTGTACCAGGGGTAAGTACTGAAGAGTATCTAATGGTAAGTACTGAGGAATACCTGTACCAGGGGTAAGAACTGAAGAATACCTGTACCAGGGTAAGTATTGAATAATACCTGTTCCCTGGTGAGTACTGAAGATTATCTAGTGGTAAGTACTGAAGATAACTGTCATGTCCTGGTCTAAGTATTTTATGTTTTTCTTCATTTATTTGGTCAGGCCAGGGTGTGGCATGGGTTTTTGTATGTGGTGTGTTTTGTATTGGGATTGTAGCTTAGTGGGGTGTTCTAGATAAGTCTATGGCTGTCTGAAGTGGTTCTCAATCAGAGGCAGGTGTTTATTGTTGTCTCTGATTGGGAACCATATTTAGGCAGCCATATTCTTTGCGTGTGTCGTGGGTGATTGTCCTTGATTTCCTTAGTGTCTGGTGTGTATTAGTTTACACGAGTATTAGGCTGTTTCGGTTTTCGTTACGTTTATTGTTTTTGTAGTGTTTGTATTTGGATTCGTGTTGCTTCAGTTTATTAAACATGGGTCGCAATCTACACGCCTCATTTTGGTCCGACTCAACCTTCACACCTAGAAAACCGTAACAGTAACCTGTACCAGGGTGAGTACTGAAGAATACCTGTACCAGGGGTAAGTACTGAATAATACCTGTACCAGGGGTAAGTACTGAATAATACCTGTACCAGGGGTAAGTACTGAATAATACCTCTACCAGGGTGAGTACTGAATAATACCTGTACCAGGGGTAAGTACTGAATAATACCTGTACCAGGGTGAGTACTGAATAATACCTGTACCAGGGTGAGTACTGAATAATACCTGTACCAGGGGTAAGTACTGAATAATACCTGTACCAGGGGTAAGTACTGAATAATACCTGTACCAGGGTGAGTACTGAATAATACCTGTACCAGGGGTAAGTAATGAAGAATACCTGTACCAGGGGTAAGTAATGAAGAATACCTGTACCAGGGGTAAGAACTGAAGAGTATCTAGTGGTAAGTACTGAAGAATATCTATACCAGGGGTAGGTAATGAAGAATACCTCTACCAGGGGTAAGTACTGAAGAATACCTGTACCAGGGTGAGTACTGAAGAATACCTGTACCAGGGGTAAGTACTGAAGAATACCTGTACCAGGGGTAAGTACTGAAGAATACCTGTACCAGGGGTAAGTACTGAATAATACCTGTACCAGGGGTAAATACTGAAGAATACCTGTACCAGGGTGAGTACTGAATAATACCTGTTCCAGGGTGAGTACTGAAGAGTATCTAGTGGTATGTACTGAAGAATACCTGTACCAGGGGTAAGAACTGAAGAGTATCTAGTGGTAAGTACTGAAGAATACCTGTACCAGGGTGAGTACTGAAGAATACCTGTGCCAGGGGTAAGTACTGAGGAATACCTGTACCAGGGATAAGTACTGAAGAATACCTGTACCAGGGGTAAGTACTGAAGAATACCTGTACCAGGGGTAAGTACTGAAGAATACCTGTACCAGGGGTAAGTACTGAAGAATACCTGTACCAGGGGTAAGTACTGAGGAATACCTGTACCAGGGTGAGTACTGAAGAGTATCTAGTGGTAAGTACTGAAGAATATCTATACCAGGGGTAAGTAATGAAGAATACCTCTACCAGGGGTAAGAACTGAAGAGTATCTAGTGGTAAGTACCTAAGAATACCTGTACCAGGGTGAGTACTGAAGAATACCTGTACCAGGGGTAAGTACTGAGGAATACCTGTACCAGGGGTAAGTACTGAAGAATACCTGTACCAGGGGTAAGTACTGAGGAATACCTGTACCAGGGTGAGTACTGAAGAGTATCTAGTGGTAAGTACTGAAGAATACATGTACCAGGGTGAGTACTGAAGAATACCTGTTCCAGGGGTAAGTACTGAGGAAAACCTGTACCAGGGGTAAGTACTGAAGAATACCTGTACCAGGGGTAAGTACTGAAGAATACCTGTACCAGGGGTAAGTACTGAATAATACCTGTACCAGGGGTAAGTACTGAATAATACCTGTACCAGGGGTAAGTACTGAATAATACCTGTAACAGGGGTAAGTACTGAAGAATACCTGTACCAGGGGTAAGTACTGAATAATACCTGTTCCAGGGTGAGAACTGAAGAATACCTGTACCAGGGGTAAGTACTGAAGAATACCTGTACCAGGGGTAAGTACTGAAGAATACCTGTACCAGGGGTAAGTACTGAAGAATACCTGTACCAGGGGTAAGTACTGAAGAATACCTGTACCAGGGGTAAGTACTGAAGAATACCTGTACCAGGGGTAAGTACTGAAGAATACCTGTACCAGGGGTAAGTACTGAAGAATACCTGTACCAGGGGTAAGTACTGAAGAATACCTGTACCAGGGGTAAGTACTGAAGAATACCTGTACCAGGGTGAGTACTGAATAATACCTGTACCAGGGGTAAGTACTGAATAATACCTGTACCAGAGGTAAGTACCGAAGAGTATCTAATGGTAAGTACTTAAGAATATCTATACCAGGGGTAAGTACTGAAGAATACCTCAACCAGGGGTAAGTACTGAAGTTTACCTGTACCAGGGGTAAGTACTGAATAATACCTGTACCAGGGGTAAGAACTGAAGAGTATCTAGTGGTAAGTACTGAAGAATACCTGTACCAGAGTGAGTACTGAAGAATACCTGTACCAGGAGTAAGTACTGAAGAATACCTGTACCAGGGGTAAGTACTGAATAATACCTGTACCAGGGGTAAGTACTGAAGAATACCTGTACCAGGGGTAAGTACTGAATAATACCTGTACCAGGGGTAAGTACTGAATAATACCTGTACCAGGGTGAGTACTGAAAAATACCTGTACCAGGGTTAAGTACTGAATAATACCTGTACCAGAGGGAAGTACTGAAGAGTATCTAATGGTAAGTACTGAAGAATATCTATACCAGGGGTAAGTAATGAAGAATACCTCTCCCAGGGGTAATTACTGAAGTATACCTGTACCAGGGGTAAGTACTGAATAATACCTGTACCAGGGGTAAGAACTGAAGAGTATCTAGTGGTAAGTACTGAAGAATACCTGTACCAGGGTGAGTACTGAAGAATACCTGTACCAGGGGTAAGTACTGAGGAATACCTGTACCAGGGGTAAGTACTGAAGAATACCTGTACCAGGGGTAAGTACTGAGGAATACCTGTACCAGGGTGAGTACTGAAGAGTATCTAGTGGTAAGTACTGAAGAATACCTGTACCAGGGGTAAGTACTGAAGAATACCTGTACCAGGGTGAGTATTGAAGAGTATCTAGAAGTAAGTACTGAAGAATAACCGTACCAGGGGTAAGTACTGAAGAATACCTGTACCAGGGTGAGTAATGAATAATAACTGTACCAGGGTGAGTACTGAATAATACCTGTACCAGGGTGAGTACTGAATAATACCTGTACCAGGGGTAAGTACTGAATAATACCTGTACCAGTGGTAAGTACTGAATAATACCTGTACCAGGGGTAAGTACTGAATAATACCTGTACCAGGGGTAAGTTCTGAATAATACCTGTACCAGGGGTAAGTACTGAATAATACCTGTACCAGGGGTAAGTACTGAATAATACCTGTACCAGGGGTAAGTTCTGAATAATACCTGTACCAGGGGTAAGTACTGAATAATACCTGTACCAGGGGTAAGTACTGAATAATACCTGTACCAGTGGTAAGTTCTGAATAATACCTGTACCAGGGGTAAGTTCTGAATAATACCTGTACCAGGGGTAAGTACTGAATAATACCTGTACCAGGGGTAAGTACTGAATAATACCTGTACCAGTGGTAAGTTCTGAATAATACCTGTACCAGGGTGAGTACTGACTAATACCTGTACCAGGGGTAAGTACTGAATAATACCTGTTCCAGGGTGAGTACTGAAGAATACCTGTACCAGGGGTAAGTACTGAAGAATACCTGTACCAGGGGTAAGTACTGAATAATACCTGTACCAGGGGTAAGTACTGAAGAATACCTGTACCAGGGGTAAGTACTGAATAATACCTGTACCAGGGGTAAGTACTGAATAATACCTGTACCAGGGTGAGTACTGACTAATACCTGTACCAGGGGTAAGTACTGAATAATACCTGTACCAGGGGTAAGTACTGAAGAGTATCTAATGGTAAGTACTGAAGAATATCTATACCAGGGGTAAGTACTGAAGAATACCTGTACCAGGGGTAAGTACTGAGGAATACCTGTACCAAGGGTAAGTACTGAAGAATACCTGTACCAGGGGTAAGTACTGAGGAATACCTGTACCAGGGTGAGTACTGAAGAGTATCTAGTGGTAAGTACTGAAGAATATCTATACCAGGGGTAAGTAATGAAGAATACCTCTACCAGAGGTAAGAACTGAAGAGTATCTAGTGGTAAGTACTGAAGAATATCTATACCAGGGGTAAGTAATGAAGAATACCTCTACCAGGGGTAATTACTGAAGTATACCTGTACCAGGGGTAAGTACTGAATAATACCTGTACCAGTGGTAAGAACTGAAGAGTATCTAGTGGTAAGTACTGAAGAATACCTGTACCAGAGTGAGTACTGAAGAATACCTGTACCAGGGGTAAGTACTGAGGAATACCTGTACCAGGGGTAAGTACTGAAGAATACCTGTACCAGGGGTAAGAACTGAGGAATACCTGTACCAGGGTGAGTACTGAAGAATACCTGTACCAGGGGTAAGTACTGAAGAATACCTGTACCAGGGGTAAGTACCGAGGAATACCTGTACCAGGGTGAGTATTGAAGAGTATCTAGAAGTAAGTACTGAAGAATACCGGTGCCAGGGTGAGTATTGAAGAGTATCTAGAAGAAAGTACTGAAGAATACCTGTACCAGGGGTAAGTACTGAAGAATACCTGTACCAGGGTGAGTACTGAATAATACCTGTACCAGGGTGAGTACTAAATAATACCTGTACCAGGGGTAAGTACTGAATAATACCTGTAGCAGGGTGAGTACTGAATAATACCTGTACCACGGGTATGTACTGAAGAATACCTGTACCAGGGGTAAGTACTGAATAATACCTGTACCAGGGTGAGTACTGAATAATACCTGTACCAGGGGTAAGTACTGAATAATACCTGTACCAGGGGTAAGTACTGAATAATACCTGTACCAGGGGTAAGTACTGAGTAATACCTGTACCAGGGGTAAGTCCTGAATAATACCTGTACCAGGGGTAAGTACTGAAGAATACCTGTACCAGGGTGAGTACTGAAGAATACCTGTACCAGGGGTAAGTACTGAATAATACCTGTACCAGGGTGAGTACTGAATAATACCTGTACCAGGCGTAAGTACTGAATAATACCTGTACCAGGGTGAGTACTGAAGAATACCTAAACCAGGGTGAGTACTAAATAATACCTGTACCAGGGGTAAGTACTGAATAATACCTGTACCAGGGTGAGTACTGAAGAATACCTGTACCAGGGGTAAGTACTGAATAATACCTGTACCAGGGGTAAGAACTGAAGAGTATCTAGTGGTAAGTACTGAAGAATATCTATACCAGGGGTAAGTAATGAAGAATACCTCTACCAGGGGTAAGTACTGAAGTATACCTGTACCAGGGGTAAGTACTGAATAATACCTGTACCAGGGGTAAGAACTGAAGAGTATCTAGTGGTAAGTACTGAAGAATACCTGTACCAGGGGAAGTACTGAGGAATACCTGTACCAGGGGTAAGTACTGAAGAATACCTGTACCAGGGGTAAGTACTGAATAATACCTGTACCAGGGGTAAGTACTGAAGAATACCTGTACCAGGGGTAAGTACTGAATAATACCTGTACCAGGGTTAGTACTGAATAATACCTGTACCAGGGTGAGTACTGAATAATACCTGTACCAGGGTTAAGTACTGAATAATACCTGTACCAGAGGTAAGTACTGAAGAGTATCTAATGGTAAGTACTGAAGAATATCTATACCAGGGGTAAGTAATGAAGAATACCTCTACCAGGGGTAATTACTGAAGTATACCTGTACCAGGGATAAGTACTGAATAATACCTGTACCAGGGGTAAGAACTGAAGAGTATCTAGTGGTAAGTACTGAAGAATACCTGTACCAGGGTGAGTACTGAAGAATACCTGTACCAGGGGTAAGTACTGAGGAATACCTGTACCAGGGGTAAGTACTGAAGAATACCTGTACCAGGGTGAGTACTGAATAATAACTGTACCAGGGTGAGTACTGAATAATACCTGTACTAGGGGTAAGTACTGAATAATACCTGTACCAGGGGTAAGTACTGAATAATACCTGTACCAGGGGTAAGTACTGAATAATACCTGTACCAGGGTGAGTACTGAATAATACCTGTACCAGGGGTAAGTACTGAATAATACCTGTACCAGGGTGAGTACTGAAGAATACCTGTACCAGGGTGAGTACTGAATAATAACTGTACCAGGGTGAGTACTGAATAATACCTGTACCAGGGTGAGTACTGAATAATACCTGTACCAGGGGTAAGTACTGAATAATACCTGTACCAGGGGTAAGTACTGAATAATACCTGTACCAGGGGTAAGTACTGAATAATACCTGTACCAGGGTGAGTACTGAATAATACCTGTACCAGGGGTAAGTACTGAATAATACCTGTACCAGGGGTAAGTACTGAATAATACCTGTACCAGGGGTAAGTTCTGAATAATACCTGTACCAGGGGTAAGTACTGAATAATACCTGTACCAGGGGTAAGTACTGAAGAATACCTGTACCAGGGGTAAGTACTGAAGAATACCTGTACCAGGGGTAAGTACTGAATAATACCTGTACCAGGGGTAAGTACTGAATAATACCTGTACCAGGGGTAAGTACTGAATAATACCTGTTCCAGGGTGAGTACTGAAGAATACCTGTAACAGGGGTAAGTACTGAAGAATACCTGTACCAGGGGTAAGTACTGAATAATACCTGTTCCAGGGTGAGTACTGAAGAATACCTGTACCAGGGGTAAGTACTGAAGAATACCTGTACCAGGGGTAAGTACTGAATAATACCTGTACCAGGGGTAAGTCCTGAAGAATACCTGTACCAGGGGTAAGTACTGAATAATACCTGTACCAGGGGTAGGTACTGAATAATACCTGTACCAGGGTGAGTACTGACTAATACCTGTACCAGGGGTAAGTACTGAATAATACCTGTTCCAGGGTGAGTACTGAAGAATACCTGTAACAGGGGTAAGTACTGAAGAATACCTGTACCAGGGGTAAGTACTGAATAATACCTGTACCAGGGTGAGTACTGACTAATACCTGTACCAGGGGTAAGTACTGAATAATACCTGTACCAGGGGTAAGTACTGAAGAGTATCTAATGGTAAGTACTGAAGAATATCTATACCAGGGGTAAGTACTGAAGAATACCTGTACCAGGGGTAAGTACTGAGGAATACCTGTACCAGGGGTAAGTACTGAAGAATACCTGTACCAGGGGTAAGTACTGAGGAATACCTGTACCAGGGTGAGTACTGAAGAGTATCTAGTGGTAAGTACTGAAGAATATCTATACCAGGGGTAAGTAATGAAGAATACCTCTACCAGGGGTAAGAACTGAAGAGTATCTAGTGGTAAGTACTGAAGAATATCTATACCAGGGGTAAGTAATGAAGAATACCTCTACCAGGGGTAATTACTGAAGTATATCTGTACCAGGGGTAAGTACTGAATAATACCTTTACCAGTGGTAAGAACTGAAGAGTATCTAGTGGTAAGTACTGAAGAATACCTGTACCAGGGTGAGTACTGAAGAATACCTGTACCAGGGGTAAGTACTGAGGAATACCTGTACCAGGGGTAAGTACTGAAGAATACCTGTACCAGGGGTAAGTACTGAGGAATACCTGTACCAGGGTGAGTACTGAAGAGTATCTAGTGGTAAGTACTGAAGAATACCTGTACCAGGGTGAGTACTGAAGAGTATCTAGTGGTAATTTGTAAGTCGCTCTGGATAAGAGCGTCTGCTAAATGACTTAAATGTAAATGTAAGTACTGAAGAATACCTGTACCAGAGTGAGTACTGAAGAATACCTGTACCAGGGGTAAGTACTGAGGAATACCTGTACCAGGGGTAAGTACTGAAGAATACCTGTACCAGGGGTAAGAACTGAGGAATACCTGTACCAGGGTGAGTACTGAAGAGTATCTAGTGGTAAGTACTGAAGAATACCTGTACCAGGGGTAAGTACCGAGGAATACCTGTACCAGGGTGAGTATTGAAGAGTATCTAGAAGTAAGTACTGAAGAATACCGGTACCAGGGTGAGTACTGAAGAGTATCTAGTGGTAAGTACTGAAGAATACCTGTACCAGGGGTAATTACTGAAGTATACCTGTACCAGGGGTAAGTACTGAATAATACCTGTACCAGGGGTAAGAACTGAGGAATACCTGTACCAGGGTGAGTACTGAAGAGTATCTAGTGGTAAGTACTGAAGAATACTTGTACCAGGGGTAAGTACCGAGGAATACCTGTACCAGGGTGAGTATTGAAGAGTATCTAGAAGTAAGTACTGAAGAATACCTGTACCAGGGGTAAGTACTGAAGAATACCTGTACCAGGGTGAGTACTGAATAATACCTGTACCAGGGTGAGTACTAAATAATACCTGTACCAGGGGTAAGTACTGAATAATACCTGTACCAGGGTGAGTACTGAATAATACCTGTACCACGGGTATGTACTGAAGAATACCTGTACCAGGGGTAAGTACTGAATAATACCTGTACCAGGGTGAGTACTGAATAATACCTGTACCAGGGGTAAGTACTGAATAATACCTGTACCAGGGGTAAGTACTGAATAATACCTGTACCAGGGGTAAGTACTGAGTAATACCTGTACCAGGGGTAAGTACTGAATAATACCTGTACCAGGGGTAAGTACTGAAGAATACCTGTACCAGGGTGAGTACTGAAGAATACCTGTACCAGGGGTAAGTACTGAATAATACCTGTACCAGGGTGAGTACTAAATAATACCTGTACCAGGGGTAAGTACTGAATAATACCTGTACCAGGGTGAGTACTGAAGAATACCTGAACCAGGGTGAGTACTAAATAATACCTGTACCAGGGGTAAGTACTGAATAATACCTGTACCAGGGTGAGTACTGAAGAATACCTGTACCAGGGGTAAGTACTGAATAATACCTGTACCCGGGGTAAGAACTGAAGAGTATCTAGTGGTAAGTACTGAAGAATATCTATACCAGGGGTAAGTAATGAAGAATACCTCTACCAGGGGTAAGTACTGAAGTATACCTGTACCAGGGGTAAGTACTGAATAATACCTGTACCAGGGGTAAGAACTGAAGAGTATCTAGTGGTAAGTACTGAAGAATACCTGTACCAGGGGAAGTACTGAGGAATACCTGTACCAGGGGTAAGTACTGAAGAATACCTGTACCAGGGGTAAGTACTGAATAATACCTGTACCAGGGGTAAGTACTGAAGAATACCTGTACCAGGGGTAAGTACTGAATAATACCTGTACCAGGGGTAAGTATTGAAGAATACCTGTACCAGTGTGAGTACTGAAGAATACCTGTACCAGGGGTAAGTACTGAGGAATACCTGTACCAGGGGCAAGCACTGAAGAATACCTGTACCAGGGGTAAGTACTGAATAATACCTGTACCAGGGGTAAGTACTGAAGAATACCTGTACCAGGGGTAAGTACTGAAGAATACCTGTACCATGGGTAAGAACTGAAGAGTATCTAGTGGTAAGTACTGAAGAATACCTGTACCAGGGTAAGTACTGAAGAATACCTGTACCAGGGGTAAGTAGTGAATAATACCTGTACCAGGGGTAAGTACTGAATAATACCTGTACCAGGGGTAAGTACTGAAGAATACCTGTACCAGGGGTAAGTACTGAAGAATACTAATGACTAAAAATGACTAAATAAGAATAGGACAAAAGCCTTTCGTCCAGCTACGTATATAGAAAGTGGGGCAGCAGGGTAGCGTAGTGGTTAGAGCGTTGGACTAGTAACCGGAAGGTTGTGAGTTCAAACCCCCGAGTTGACAAGGTACAAATACCTGAACAGGCAGTCAACCCACTGTTCCCAGGCCGTCATTGAAAATAAGAATGTGTTCTTAACTGACTTGCCTGGTTAAATAAAGGTAAAATTAAAATTAAATTAAAAAGTGAAGTCACAGCTATTTGTAGGAGAGCATGAATAATACTAGGTCTAGATGCTTAGCAGGAGAGCATGGATAATACTATTTCTAGATGTTTAGTAGGAGAGCATGGATAATAGTAGGTCTAGATGTTTAGTAGGAGAGCATGGATAATACTAGGTCTAGATGTTTAGTAGGAGAGCATGAATAATACTAGGTCTAGATGTTTAGTAGGAGAGCATGGATAATACTATGTCTAGATGTTTAATAGGAGAGCATGGATAATACTAGGTCTAGATGTTTAGCAGGAGAGCATGGATAATACTAGGTCTAGATGTTTAGTAAGAGAGCATGAATAATACTAGGTCTAGATGTTTAATAGGAGAGCATGGACAATACTAGGTCTAGATGTTTAATAGTAGAGCATGGATAATACTAGGTCTAGATGTTTAGCAGGAGAGCATGAATAATACCAGGTCTAGATGTTTAGCAGGAGAGCATGGATAATACTAGGTGTTTTGCTCACTCTGATTCATTGATTGCTGATCAGAACATTAGTGGGGTTTTCTTCAACGTTTTGAGTCTGGAGCAAGTAGGAGGGTGCGAGAAGCAGTTAGACAATGAGCTCCTGAAGTATTGTGACAGTGACACGTCTTGTTGTTTCTCTACTCCATCACGTTGAATTTGAAATGATACAATCAGATGAACTGTTTAGAAATTACTGCACTTTGTTCATAGTCCCCCCATTTTAGGTGACCAAAAGTATTGGGACAAATTCACTTATATTTGTATTGAAATAGTCAGAAATTAAGAATTTGTTCCCATATTCATATCACACAATGACTGCAACAAGCTTGTGACTGACTCTTCAAATGTTGTGCCAGTTTGGAGTCACTTTACAGTAAATCAAAATAGAATGCTTCTAAACATGTCTTCTTTAAAGGGATTGTTACCATGACAACGGAGAGTCCTGAACGAATCGTGAACATTGAGTGAGAAAGTTACAGAAGTACGAGAAGCACAAGTACGCCTCAAGTCATGCTAACCTGTCACCACTACAGTACCAGGGGAGGTTATCATTTTTGGGGAGGAGGGGCATGATATTTAGAGGTGATTAGAAACATATTATATTCTTATATACAATAAAAGTGACTCCAAAGTGAGAAAAAACAACATTATTTACCATTTAATCTCTAAACGGGTCACCTGACATGGATGAAAATACTGTAACCTCAAATGAAAACTGTCATTCTGCACTAACCTCATAGTCAGTGTATCATTTCAATTTCAACGTGCTGGAGTACAGAGCCAAAACAGCAGAAAATGTGTTTATAATGAATACTAGTTACAGTTATTGATCGACAGTGGTGCCATCATCAGTGATGTCAATTATTGATCATTAATCATTGATGTGGTAGAAAAACAAATTATGTTGTGTTTCTTTCAGTGAAGCTATTGTAGATACACTATGGAGAGGCTATTAGACTGGGACTGGGGCTGGGACCAGCTAACTCAACACATGGATACCCACTAGTAACCCACTGAGTGGTAGAAATAAGGGCAGAAGAGGAGCAACAGACCCTGACTGTCTGAGAAGGGGATAGGGGAGGACGGGAGGAGCGGGAGCCATGCAGGGGAACATGTGGCACTACCAACTCAACTGTCTAATCTGGGCATGGTTGTCATTGTGTTGGAGGTGTGTTAAGTTTGGATAGCATGTCCAAAAGCCAGGAGATCACTGAGTCAATTTACACATTGTGAATGGATGGTTGTGAATAAAACAAGTAGCAGGTCTCCCCTCAGCCCATAGGCCCTGCTGCCTGACTGGTAGGCTGACTGACTGGTTGACTGGTTGACTGACTGGCTGGTTGACTGACTAGCTGGTTCACTGGCTGGCTGGCTGGCTGGCTGGCTGGTTGACTGACTGGTTGACCGACTGACTGGCTTGCTGAATGGCTGACTGGCTTGCTGGACGCTTGCTGACTGGCCGACTGGCTAACTGACTGACAGGTTGGCTGGCTGGCTGGCCGGCTGACTGGCCGGCTGGCTGGTTGACTGGCTGGTTGACTGACTGGCTGGCTGGTTCACTGGCTGACTGGATGACTGGCTGGTTGGTTTGTTGGTTGGCTGACTGGCTGGGTGGCTAGTTGGGTGGCTGGCTGGTTGGCTGACTGGCTGGTTAGCTGACTGGCGGACTGGTTGGCTGGGTGGCTGGCTGGTTGGTTGGTTGACTGACTGGCTGGTTAGCTGACTGGCGGACTGGTTGGCTGACTGCATCTCCTCCCTGTTTTGGCATCTAGCCCATCAGTAGCTCCTCTCCTTTCCTAAAGTCTTATTTCCATGACCTGTCTGACCAACACACAGATCCCTCCATCCCAGTGGATGTTTTTAGACCTGAGCTCTGGTTCATTATCTGTTTCAGTGAATGACAATGAGTCTGCAGAGCACCGTCTCTCTGTTTCTCTCTCTGTCTCCACGCTCCCTGCACATCTACACAATCACACATGAGTGTCAGACTGCTTTGATGCCCTTTTATTGTCAACTTCTTTAGTTCAAATAACCAGTGTGAGGATTATGAAGAGTTGGACTTAACTGTAGAGAGAGGGAGCGAAAGAGAGAGATCGGTGACAAACAGACAGACAGAGCACTGACTTCTCCTGTTCAGCGTTCTTAAGATGACATGGCAAGTCATTTAGGGGGTAATGCTGTGACCCTATCCTGGCGAGGAGGTTATTAACTTGGCTGGGTGGGATCTGATTGGGTGGTGGTTGAGGTATCTGAACTGTCTTAATTAACTTGGCTGGGTGGGTTCTGACTGGGTGGTGGTTGAAATATCTGAACTGTCTTAACTTGGCTGGGTGGGTTCTGACTGGGTGATGGTTGAAGTATCTGAGCTGTCTTAACTTGGCTGGGTGGATTCTGACTGGGTGATGGTTGAAGTATCTGAACTGTCTTAACTTGGCTGGGTGGGTTCTGACTGGGTGGGTTCTGACTGGGTGGTGGTTGAAGTATCTGAACTGTCTTAACTTGGCTGGGTGGGTTCTGACTGGGTGGGTTCTGACTGGGTGGTGGTTGAAGTATCTGAACTGTCTTAACTTGGCTGGGTGGATTCTGACTGGGTGGGTTCTGACTGGGTGGTGGTTGAAGTATCTGAACTGTCTTAACTTGGCTGGGTGGGTTCTGACTGGGTGATGGTTGAAGTATCTGAACTGTCTTAACTTGGCTGGGTGGGTTCTGACTGGGTGATGGTTGAAGTATCTGAACTGTCTTAACTTGGCTGGGTGGGTTCTGACTGGGTGATGGTTGAAGTATCTGAACTGTCTTAACTTGGCTGGGTGGATTCTGACTGGGTGGGTTCTGACTGGGTGGTGGTTGAGGTATCTGAACTGTCTTAACTTGGCTGGGTGGGTTCTGACTGGGTGGTGGTTGAGGTATCTGAACTGTCTTAACTTGGCTGGGTGGGTTCTGACTGGGTGGCTGTGGAAATCCTTTAACATGCAATGTTTTCCACGTACATATTTCACATATGTTGACATAAGTAATTACATGTTAATTTATACTCTAATTCATATTCAACATATTCTCACCTAGGATTTGAACTCACAACCTCCTGGTTCACAGCATTGCAATCTTCCTGGTACGCCACAAGGTTCTAATAGTCTGGTCAGTTAGTTACCTCCCCCACCACAAGGTCATGATAGTCTGGTCAGTTAGTTTCCTCCCCCACCACAAGGTCATGATAGTCTGGTCAGTTAGTTTCCTCCCCCACCACAAGGTCATGATAGTCTGGTCAGTTAGTTTCCTCCCCCACCACAAGGTCATGATAGTCTGGTCAGTTAGTTACCTCCCCCACCACAAGGTCATGATAGTCTGGTCAGTTAGTTACCTCCCCCACCACAAGGTCATGATAGTCTGGTCAGTTAGTTACCTCCTCCACCACAAGGTCATGTTAATCTGTCCAATGTGTCTGTGTTAATCTTATCTGTACATAACCCATGTTATATCTCTTCAGGAGACATCGTAAACAGTACAGTGAACTCAAACAATCCACTCTGCATCCCACTGTGTGAATGCACATGGACTTGAGGGAACAACATGCCTACACTTGTATACTGTTACAGAGGTATACATATCAAACCCCTACCCATACAGTGGAGGGGAGACAACAACACATTAGCTGTATTTTCAGGCAGGTAGGTTGCCAGCCAGGCAGGCATTCAGTTATTCAGGCAAGCAGTTAGGCAGGCAGCCAGGCCGTTTGGGAGACAGGCAGTTAGGCAGGCAGCCAGGCTGGTAGGTAGGTAGGTAGTCAGTCAGGCTCACAGGTAGTCATTCAGCCAGGCAGCCAGACACGCAGTTTGGGAGGCAGGCAGTTGTGCAGACAGTCAGACTGCCAGTCAGGCAGGAAGGTCGTCAGGCAGGCACTGATGCATGGAGTCATTCTAGGCTGCGTTCCAAATAGCAGCCTATTCCCTTTGAAGTGCCCTATGGGCCCTGGTCAGAAGTAGTGTCCTATGTGCCCTGGTCAGAAGTAGTGTCCTATGGGCCCTGGTCAGAAGTAGTGTCCTATGGGCCCTGGTCAGAAGTAGTGTCCTATGGGCCCTGGTCAGAAGTAGTGTCCTATGGGCCCTGGTCAGAAGTAGTGTCCTATGGGCCCTGGTCAGAAGTAGTGCCCTATGGGCCCTGGTCAGAAGTAGTGCCCTATGGGCCCTGGTCAGAAGTAGTGCCAGGTGGGCTCTGGTCAGAAGTAGTGCCCTATGGGCCCTGGTCAGAAGTAGTGTCCTATGGGCCCTGGTCAGAAGTAGTGCCAGGTGGGCCCTGGTCAGAAGTAGTGCCCTATGGGCCCTGGTCAGAAGTAGTGCCAGGTGGGCCCTGGTCAGAAGTGGTGCCCTATGGGCCCTGGTCAGCAGTAGTTCACTACATAGGGAATAGGGTACCATTTGAGACAAAGTCTCCTGATGGACTGGGGCATAGTGCAGTCATCCTGGTGTTGTCCTCTCTGAGGGAAGAAGTGCTATGAGGCAGACATAATGAGTATTGGAGAGACTCAAAGACCTGCTCTAATGACTACCAACATTAATGTGCTTCTCTTCAGTGTGTGGAATTGAATGGGAACAAAATCAATAGCATTCTATGAAAACTAATTGTGAGGGGAGTTCTTCGTCATAGGACAGAGCAGTAGGCGGAGGTTCAGCTAAGCGCAGGATGGGAGCATACCGCTCTCTCGGAGGAAGAACAGATTTAGAGTGAATGAAAAGCAGTTGAATAAAATACAATGCTGCTGTTTAATTTATTTAAGGTTAGAGAAAGAACACTTCTCTCTGTGAAACCATGATCAGTAGGATTTAAATGTTGCAGAACACTTCTCTCTGTGTGTAACCATGATCATGAGGATTTAAATGTTACAGAACACTTCTCTCTGTGTGTAACCATGATCAGTAGGATTTTTAGAAGAATAGAAAAACATCAACAGACTTTTGGGAAACTTGTTCAACTATGTTTTTGGAATTACTTGTAAAGTATTACTTGTAAAGAAAATGTCAAATATAGAATTGAAAATGGATTGATTGTAATATATGTGTTTGACAATGAAGAGCAATGTGTAAATTTCCCTTCATTTGACCAAGTGATTATTTCTGTTAAACTGGATAAACTTGTTACAGATGAAAACCAACACATTTTAGCAGTGTTAGCCCTAGGTCCTAATGTTGAAATTCACAACTTATGTGAGTTAAGCACATTTCTACTCCTGACCTTATTTAGGCATAACAAAGGGAGTTGAATACTTATTGACTCAAGACATTTCAGCTTTTCATTGTTTATTAATTGTTAATGTCTAAACATAATTCCACTTTGACATGATGTGGTATTGTGTGAAGGTCAGCGACGAAACATCTCGTTTTAATTTCAGGCTGTAACACAACAACATGTGGAAAACGTTGAGGGGTGTGAATACTTTCTGAAGGCACTGTACATCCTGATGTTTATAGTTCTATTTAGCTTAGACCACTGGAATATTGTGAGCAGCGAGTGGTTTTGCTGTGGACATCATCATTGACCTGCATGCTAAGTTAATCTGTAGCTCAAATATCAACCTGCTACTGTGTGTGAACTTCCTGTGGTCTTTGGCTGGTTCAGCACCACATTCTAACACTAATTATATGCACAGCAGGCCTGACTGTTTCATCACAGGTCCTGGGAAAATAAAGCCAGCTAATCTTGTGTGCACACAAAGCTCTGACCTGCCTGAGAGAGAGGGGAGGGGGAGGGGACAGGGGAGAGGGGAGGGGAGAGAGAAAGTGAGAAAGCTCTAGCAAGGGAGAGAAAGAGAGAAATGGGGAGAGGGAGAGAGATGGGGGATAGTTTATTTCACTTTTGTTTATTATCTAGCTGACTTGCTTTAGCAATGTTAACAAACTCAAAGAAACGTCCTCTCACTGTCAACTGCGTTTATTTTCAACAAACTTAACACGTGTAAATATTTGTATGAACATAAGATTCAACAACCGAGACATAAACTGAACAAGTTCCACAGACATGTGACTAACATAAATTGAATAATGTGTCCCTGAACAAAGAGGGGGGTCAAAATCAAAAGTAATTGTCAGTATCTGGCGTGGCCACCAGCTGTATTAAGTACTGCAGTGGATCTACTCCTTATGGACAGCACAGATGTGCCAGTTCTTGCTGTGAGATGTTACCCCACTCTTCCACCAAGGCACCTGCAAGTTCCCAGACATTTCTGGGGGAATGGCCCTAGCCCTCACCCTCCGATCCAACAGGTCCCAGATGTGCTCAATGGGATTGAGATCCGTGCTCTTCGCTGGCCATGGCAGAACACTGACATTCCTGTCTTTCAGGAAATCACACACAGAACGAGCAGTATGGCTGGTGGCATTGTCATGCTGGAGGGTCATGTCAGGATTAGCCTGCAGGAAGGGTACCACATGAGGGAGAAGGATGTCTTCCTTGTAACGCACAGCGTTGAGATTGCCTAGAATGACAACAAGCTCAGTCAGATGATGCTGTGACACACCGCACCAGACCATGACGGACCCTTCACCTCCAAATCGATCCCGATCCAGAGTACAGGCCTCGGTGTAACGCTCATTCCTTCGACGATAAATGCGAATCACCCTGGTATGAAAAAAACTTTTTGCCAGTCCTGTCTGGTCCGGAGACAGTTGGTGTGTGCCCATTGGCGACGTTGTTGCCGGTAATGTCTGGTGAGGACCTGCCGTACAACAGGCCTACAAGCCCTTAGTCCAGCCTCTCTCAGCTTATTGCGGACAGTCTGAGCACTGATGGAGGGATTGTGCACTCCTGGTGTAACTAGGGCAGTTGTTGCCATCCTGTACCTGTCCCACAGGTGTGATGTTCAGATATACTGATCCTGTGCAGGTTTTGTTAGACGTGGTCTGTCACTGCGACGACGATCAGCTGTCCCTCCTGTCTCTCTGTAGCTCTGTCTTAAGCGTCTCACAGTACAGACATTGCAATGTATTGCCCTGGCCACATCTGCAGTCCTCATGCCACCTTGCAGCATGCCTAAGGCACATTCACGCAGATGAGCAGGGACCCTGGGCGTCTTTCTTTTGGTGTTTTTCAGAGTCAGTAGAAAGGCCTCTTTAGTGTCCTAAGTTTTCATAACTGTGACCTTAATTGCCTACCGTCTGTACGCTGTTAGTGTCTTAATGACCATTCCACAGGTGCATGTTCATGAACTGTTTATAGTTCATTGAGCAAGCAGGGAAACAGTGTTTAACCCCTTTACAATGTAGATCTATGAAGTTATTTGGATTTTTACGAATTATCTTTGAAAGAAAGGGTCCTGAAAAAGGGACGTTTATTTTTTTGCTGAGTTTATGTTTCCCACGTCAATAAAGCCCTTGAATTGAATTGAGATAGAGGGGGGAGAGAAAAATAGAGGGGGAGAGAGAGAGAGAAATAGTGAGAGGGGGAGTGAGAGAGAAATAGAGAGAGAGTGAGAGGAGGGGGGGAGAGAGAGAGAGAAATAGAGAGAGAGTGAGAGGGGGGAGTGAGAGAGAGAAAAATAGAGAGAGAGTGAGAGGAGGGGGAGATAAAGTGGTGGTCACCAACCCTGGACCTGGAGAGCTGCAGGGGGTGCAGGCTTTTGTTCCAGACTAGCTTTTACACATCTGACTCAACTATAGGTATAGTCCTGCTGTTCGCCTCAACCTCTGATCGCTGTATTCATTGTTTGTCACGTCTGTCTGTGAGTAACTCTGTTGATGATGAACCTTGTCACAGGGAACTATCCTGTAAGAGATTCAAGTTAAGACTTATGTTAGTTACTATGCTAAGTTCAAAATATCAATGAACACCATATATTCATTGAATTACATCTCCTGTGGGGCGTGCAGAGACAGAGCCTGTGTTTCTGCTTGACCGCTCTGTGATAGAATGTCTTCTCTTTCTAAATGTGGTTTGATACAGGCAGGAACCCACATGATGAGCCCTGGTAAATAATGCATGGATCTTAAAGCGTTTCACCCTATCAGTTCCACCCCTCACCTCGCCCCGCCCCGCCCCCCTGCACTCTCGCCCTGCCCCCATTACTCCTGGCTGCCACTCAGTCACAGCTGACCCACTTTAATTAAGGCACTCTGCTCTATGTTAGCAAGCATCCTATCATTCCTCCTCTTTCCTAATCTCACTTCCTTTCATCCTCTATCTCCTGTCTTTCTGTACCTCTTCCTCCAGTCTTCCCCTGTCCTCAACCCTCCTCTCTCCTCCCGTCTTCCTCTGTCCTCAGCCCTCCTCTCTCCTCCCGTCTTCATCTGTCCTCAGCCCTCCTCTCTCCTCCCGTCTTCATCTGTCCTCAGCCCTCCTCTCTCCTCCCGTCTTCATCTGTCCTCAGCCCTCCTCTCTCCTCCCGTCTTCATCTGTCCTCAGCCCTCCTCTCTCCTCCCGTCTTCATCTGTCCTCAGCCCTCCTCTCTCCTCCCGTCTTCATCTGTCCTCTGTCCTCTGCCCTCGTCTCTCCTCCCGTCTTCCCCTGTCCTCTGTCCTCTGCCCTCGTCTCTCCTCCCGTCTTCCCCTGTCCTCTGTCCTCTGCCCTCGTCTCTCCGTCTGTCTTCCTCTGTCCTCTGTCCTCTGCCCTCGTCTCTCCGTCTGTCTTCCTCTGTCCTCTGTCCTCTGCCCTCGTCTCTCCGTCTGTCTTCCTCTGTCCTCCCATCCCTTCTCCAAATTTCCCTCTTACAATTCCACCTACCCTTTTCACTCTTCTTTATCCTGCCTCCTTTCTCTCTCCAACCCTCTCCCTCTTCTAATTCTATCTCTCCCTCTCTCTAGATCACAGAGTAAAACATTTAATTACCCGCCAAACGTTTCCCATCCATCACATTATCTTCCTCTACCCTGCCACGGTGTTAGTGCCTTAGTGCTCCCTGCTACCAGCTACCAATTACCTGCTTCTCTCTCCCTGCAGTCACCTGCATTGCAAATGTGACCTTTACTTAGGAGCTGATTGCCTGTTTCCCGCAGAGTGCTTCCACAGGGAGGTATGTATCTGTGTGTCTGTGAGGCCCTCACCCTGTGTGTGTGTGTGTGTGTGTGTGTGTGGTGTGTGTGTGTGTGTGTGTGTGTGTGTGTGTGTGTGTGTGTGTGTGTGTGTGTGTGTGTGTGTGTGTGTGTGTGTGTGTGTGTGTGTGTGTGAGTGAGTGTAAGAGAAAGTGTGTAGAGGTGGGTGAATCCCACACCCTGGATCTCTGTGTGACAGCCTGTCCAGAATATTAATCCAGTCCGATGGTTCTGGCTCTTTGTGTGACAGAGAGTCTTTAGAGTTGATAATTGATATATGACATTGGATGAGTTGGTGTTTGTGTACTATGAAGTACCAGGAACGAGATTAGAACCTCGTCTGAGGGACCAAACTCAAATATAATTAATAGCGAATGTTATCTGGCTAAGGGATACTCCTTTCTAAAGAAAAAGTATTTCTTTGTGAACTTTTCCAAAGATCTGTGGTTCATCATGAAAGTTGAGAGGGGTGTATCTTGGCTATAAAAGATCTTTGTACTTTTCTGTTGGTACTTCTCAACGGTTCATTAGAAATAGTGAATTGTTGAAATTCAAATGCTATTGCTTATTATTATAAAAAGATGTAGATTAACCTCTCTAGGGTATGTGGGATTCTAGCGTCCCACCTGGCCAACATCCAGTGAGATTGCAGAGCGCCAAATTCAAATATCGAAATATTCTGTAACGGCTTTCGTCTGGTGAAGGAGAGTCGGAACAAAATGCAGCGTGGCATCTTTGATAAATGTTTAATAACAAAGAAAAAGCGAACACTACAAAAACAACAAACGTAACGTGAAAACCTATACAGCCTATCTGGTGACAACAAACACAGACAGGAACAATCACCCACGAAACACTCAAAGAATATGGCTGCCTAAATATGGTTCCCAGTCAGAGACAACGATAATCACCTGCCTCTGATTGAGAACCGCCTCAGGCAGCCATAGACTATGCTAGACACCCCCAAGACAAAACACGCCACAAAAAACCCATGTTACACCCTGGCCTGACCAAATAAATGCAGACAAACACAATATATTTCGACCAGGGCGTGACATATTCAATATAAAAATTCAGAAAAGATACAACTATTTTACATAGATTTAAAGATTAACTTTTTGTGAATCCAACCACGGTGTCAGATTTTAAAAATGCTTCACGGCGAAAGCATACCTTACAATTATTTGAGAACATCGCCCAGCAGACAAATCATTACAAACAGTAACCAGCCAGTCTTATCTCTCGGAAAGATATCAGTTTGTCTCTGTGAATGGTTTGTCCTCTGACAAATCAACTGTAAATTTCGGTGTTCCTCAAGGTTCCGTTTTAGGACCACAATTGTTTTCACTATATATTTTACCTCTTGGGGATGTTATTCGAAAACATAATGTTAACTTTCACTGCTATGCAGATGTCACACAGCTGTACATTTCAATGAAACATGGTGAAGCCCCAAAATTGCCCTTGCTAGAAGCATGTGTTTCAGACATAAGGAAGTGGATGGCTGCAAACTTTCTACTTTTAAACTCGGACAAAACAGAGATGCTTGTTCTCGGTCCCAAGAAAAAAAGAGATCTTCTGTTGAATCTGACAATCAATCTTAATGGTTGTACAGTCGTCTCAAATAAAACTGTGAAGGACCTCGGCGTTACTCTGGACCCTGAACTCTCTTATGAAGAACATATCAAGACCATTTCAAGGACCGCTTTTTTCCATCTACGTAACATTGCAAAAATCAGATACTTTCTGTCCAAAAATGATGCAGAAAAATTAAGGTTAGACTACTGCAATGCTCTACTTTCCGGCTACCCGGATAAAGCACTAAATACACTTCAGTTAGTGCTAAATACGGCTGCTAGAATCCTGACTAGAACCAAAAAATTTGATCATATTACTCCAGTGCTAGCCTCCCTACACTGGCTTCCTGTCAAAGCAAGGGCTGATTTCAAGGTTTTACTGCTAACCTACAAAGCATTACATGGGCTTGCTCCTTCCTATCTCTCTGATTTGGTCCTGCCGTACATACCTACACGTACGCTACGGTCACAAGATGCAGGCCTCCTAATTGTCCCTAGAATTTCTAAGCAAACAGCTGGAGGCAGGGCTTTCTCCCATAGAGCTCCATTTTTATGGAACGGTCTGCCTACCCATGTCAGAGACGCAAACTCGGTCTCAACCTTTAAGTCTTTACTGAAGACTCATCTCTTCAGTGGGTCATATGATTGAGTGTAGTCTGGCCCAGGAGTGGGAAGGTGAACGGAAAGGCTCTGGAGCAACGAACCGCCCTTGCTGTCTCTGCCTGGCCGGTTCCCCTCTTTCCACTGGGATTCTCTGCCTCTAACCCTATTACAGGGGCTGAGTCACTGGCTTACTGGGGCTCTCTCATGCCGTCCCTGGAAGGGGTGTGTCACCTGAGTAGGTTGATTCACTGATGTGGTCATCCTGTCTGGGTTGGCGCCCCCCCTTGGGTTGTGCCATGGCGGAGATCTTTGTGGGCTATACTCAGCTTTGTCTCAGCATGGTAAGTTGGTGGTTGAAGATATCCCTCTAGTGGTGTGGGGGCTGTGCTTTGGCAAAGTGGGTGGGGTTATATCCTTCCTGTTTGGCCCTGTCCGGGGTGTCCTCGGATAGGGCCACAGTGTCTCCTGATCCCTCCTGTCTCAGCCTCCAGTATTTATGCTGCAGTAGTTTATGTGTCGGAGGGCTGGGGTCAGTTTGTTATATCTGGAGTACTTCTCCTGTCCAATTCGGTGTCCTGTGTGAATCTAAGTGTGCGTTCTCTAATTCTCTCCTTCTCTCTCTCGGAGGACCTGAGCCCTAGGACCATGCCCCAGGACTACCTGATATGATGACTCCTTGCTGTCCCCAGTCCACCTGGCCGTGCTGCTGCTCCAGTTTCAACTGTTCTGCCTTATTATTATTCGACCATGCTGGTCATTTATGAACATTTGAACATCTTGGCCATGTACTGTTATAATCTCTACCCGGCACAGCCGGAAGAGGACTGGCCACCCCACATATGCTCTCTCTAATTCTCTTTCTTTCTCTCTCGGAGGACCTGAGCCCTAGGACCATGCCCCAGGACTACCTGACATGATGACTCCTTGCTGTCCCCAGTCCACCTGGCCGTGCTGCTGCTCCAGTTTCAACTGTTCTGCCTTATTATTATTCGACCACGCTGGTCATTTATGAACATTTGAACATCTTGGCCATGTTCTGTTATAATCTCTACCCGGCACAGCCAGAAGAGGACTGGCCACCCCACAAAGCCTGGTTCCTCTATAGGTTTCTTCCTAGGTTTTGGCCTTTCTAGGGAGTTTTTCCTAACCACCGTGCTTCTTGTAGTAGAAAATCGGATCAAATACAACGCATTACAGAACTTGTGAAGTCAATTCAGCTTTTTAATACAAGAATATAGCAAGCCGGGGAGGTCCATGGAACACACTCCACTTTCCAGAGCCCCGGCTCCAGTATTTATCCACCTATCTCATATCGGTCCACCCCATATGCAGATATACATATTTCCCTGATTCTTTGTTTATCATTATCTTTTTAGTTCAGGCTTCCTACTTGCTTCCGCCCACTAACACCCACATCTGCTTTCCGTTAGATTATAATAATGGCAAGACCCTTGCTTTGACCTAAACCTCTAACCTATGACCGGTTCCGGGTTGGAGCGAGCGGTCGCATCTACACTTCGGTCCGCAGGTAGTCTAACTTTTCATTACATTTTCATTACATTTCATTATAGTACAACGGTTTGATTTGTCTAATCTTAGCAATTTCTTCTTAGCTAGCTACATAGCCGTCTTTGTATCAAAGATAATTGCGTAATTATCGTATTTCGTCGTCCTAACGTAGTCTACACTGCTATCTGCCCAGCAGCTAGCTAACGTCCACCGTCTACCAGCACTGTAGAAACTATTACACTCAACTGAACGACTCGATTAGTGTAGTGTTAGCTAGCTACATAGTTGTCTTTGCTGTCTTCGTATCCAAGATAATTGTGTAGTTTAGAGTGTGTAGACTTAGAGTGATTATCTTAATTTACAGAGGTTAGCTAGCCAGCTATTTGTCGTCCTTAACGTAGGAGATACTGCTAGCTAGCTAGCCAACAGCTAGCCAACGTCTACCGAATAGAACTTCAACAACCCGGTCAACATTCCGCTTCGCTCCACAGGTAGTATCACATTTTCATTTCACTTCATTACAGTACAACGGTTTGATTTGTTTGATCGTAGTAAGCTAGCTACATAGCCGTCTTTGTATCTAAGACAATTGTGTAGTCTAGAGCGATTTTCTAGGTTAGCTAGCCAGCTATTGTCGTTCTTTTAACGTAACGTAATCAACACTGCTAGCTAGCCAGCTAGCCCCCGAATAGCAGCACTGTAGAAACTATTACACTCGACGGAACGACTTGATTAGTGTAGTGTCAACAACGCAGCCACTGCCAGCTAGCCTACAAAGTCAACAACGCAGCCACTGCCAGCTAGCCTACTCCAGCAGTACTGTATCATTTCAATCATTTTAGTCAATAAGATTCTTGCTACGTAAGCTTAACTTTCTGAACATTCGAGACGTGTAGTCCACTTGTCATTCCAATCTCCTTTGCATTAGCGTAGCCTCTTCTGTAGCCTGTCAACTATGTGTCTATCTATCCCTGTTCTCTCCTCTCTGCACAGAACATACAAACGCTCCACACCGCGTGGCCGCGGCCACCCTAATCTGGTGGTCCCAGCGCGCACGACCCACGTGGAGTTCCAGGTCTCCGGTAGCCTCTGGAACTGCCTATCTGCGGCCAACAAGGCAGAGTTCATCTCAGCCTATGCCTCCCTCCAGTCCCTCGACTTCTTGGCACTGACGGAAACATGGATCACCACAGATAACACTGCTACTCCTACTGCTCTCTCTTCGTCCGCCCATGTGTTCTCGCACACCCCGAGAGCTTCTGGTCAGCGGGGTGGTGGCACTGGGATCCTCATCTCTCCCAAGTGGTCATTCTCTCTTTCTCCCCTTACCCATCTGTCTATCGCCTCCTTTGAATTCCATGCTGTCACAGTTACCAGCCCTTTCAAGCTTAACATCCTTATCGTTTATAGCCCTCCAGGTTCCTCGGAGAGTTCATCAATGAGCTTGATGCCTTGATAAGCTCCTTTCCTGAGGACGGCTCACCTCTCACAGTCCTGGGCGACTTTAACCTCCCCACGTCTACCTTTGACTCATTCCTCTCTGCCTCCTTCTTTCCACTCCTCTCCTCTTTTGACCTCACCCTCTCACCTTCCCCCCCTACTCACAAGGCAGGCAATACGCTCGACCTCATCTTTACTAGATTCTGTTCTTCCACTAACCTCATTGCAACTCCCCTCCAAGTCTCCGACCACTACCTTGTATCCTTTTCCCTCTCGCTCTCATCCAACACTTCCCACACTGCCCCTACTCGGATGGTATCGCGCCGTCCCAACCTTCGCTCTCTCTCCCCCGCTACTCTCTCCTCTTCCATCCTATCATCTCTTCCCTCTGCTCAAACCTTCTCCAACCTATCTCCTGATTCTGCCTCCTCAACCCTCCTCTCTTCCCTTTCTGCATCCTTTGACTCTCTATGTCCCCTATCCTCCAGGCCGGCTCGGTCCTCCCCTCCCGCCAAGCATCTGCCTCTAACCCTAGGAAGCTCTTTGCCACCTTCTCCTCCCTCCTGAATCCTCCTCCCCCTCCCCCCCCTCCTCCCTCTCTGCAGATGACTTCGTCAACCATTTTGAAAAGAAGGTCGACGACATCCGATCCTCGTTTGCTAAGTCAAACGACACCGCTGGTTCTGCTCACACTGCCCTACCCTGTGCTCTGACCTCTTTCTCCCCTCTCTCTCCAGATGAAATCTCGCTTCTTGTGACGGCCGGCCGCCCAACAACCTGCCCGCTTGACCCTATCCCCTCCTCTCTTCTCCAGACCATTTCCGGAGACCTTCTCCCTTACCTCACCTCGCTCATCAACTCATCCCTGACCGCTGGCTACGTCCCTTCCGTCTTCAAGAGAGCGAGAGTTGCACCCCTTCTGAAAAAACCTGCACTCGATCCCTCCGATGTCAACAACTACAGACCAGTATCCCCCTTCTTTCTTTTCTCTCCAAAACTCTTGATCCAAACGTCAGGTTTCAAGACTAGTCCTTGGCCAGCTCTCCCGCTATCTCTCTCAGAATGACCAACAATCAGATCCTCCTCTCCACCCTCTCCGAGTTGGGCATCTCCGGCGCGGCCCATGCTTGGATTGCGTCCTACCTGACAGGTCGCTCCTACCAGGTGGCGTGGCGAGAATCTGTCTCCTCGCCACGCGCTCTCACCACTGGTGTCCCCCAGGGCTCTGTTCTAGGCCCTCTCCTATTCTCGCTATACACCAAGTCACTTGGCTCTGTCATAACCTCACATGGTCTCTCCTATCATTGCTATGCAGACGACACACAATTAATCTTCTCCTTTCCCCCTTCTGATGACCAGGTGGCGAATCGCATCTCTGCATGTCTGGCAGACATATCAGTGTGGATGACGGATCACCACCTCAAGCTGAACCTCGGCAAGACGGAGCTGCTCTTCCTCCCGGGGAAGGACTGCCCGTTCCATGATCTCGCCATCACGGTTGACAACTCCATTGTGTCCTCCTCCCAGAGCGCTAAGAACCTTGGCGTGATCCTGGACAACACCCTGTCGTTCTCAACTAACATCAAGGCGGTGGCCCGTTCCTGTAGGTTCATGCTCTACAACATCCGCAGAGTACGACCCTGCCTCACACAGGAAGCGGCGCAGGTCCTAATCCAGGCACTTGTCATCTCCCGTCTGGATTACTGCAACTCGCTGTTGGCTGGGCTCCCTGCCTGTGCCATCAAACCCCTACAACTCATCCAGAACGCCGCAGCCCGTCTGGTGTTCAACCTTCCCAAGTTCTCTCACGTCACCCCGCTCCTCCGCTCTCTCCACTGGCTTCCAGTTGAATCTCGCATCCGCTACAAGACCATGGTGCTTGCCTACGGAGCTGTGAGGGGAACGGCACCGCAGTACCTCCAGGCTCTGATCAGGCCCTACACCCAAACAAGGGCACTGCGTTCATCCACCTCTGGCCTGCTCGCCTCCCTACCACTGAGGAAGTACAGTTCCCGCTCAGCCCAGTCAAAACTGTTCGCTGCTCTGGCCCCCCAATGGTGGAACAAACTCCCTCACGACGCCAGGACAGCGGAGTCAATCACCACCTTCCGGAGACACCTGAAACCCCACCTCTTTAAGGAATACCTAGGATAGGATAAAGTAATCCTTCTCACCCCCCTTAAATGATTTAGATGCACTATTGTAAAGTGGCTGTTCCACTGGATGTCATAAGGTGAATTCACCAATTTGTAAGTCGCTCTGGATAAGAGCGTCTGCCAAATGACTTAAATGTAAATGTTAAATGTATGCTTTGACCCTGTAATTAGCTCCATGTGTTCTTTTGTATGTGTGTCTTTATCTCGGATCAGCAGACTGTGTGTTTCCTCTAGTTTTTGGTGTGTCCAGCCGTCTTGGCGCCTACATGTCTCCTTCTCTTCATGTGGTCTGTTTAGTGCTCAACTATTCTATACATCTATGGCCTCCTCTGGTCACCTCTCCTATACAATGGACAATGTATTTTACCAGAATGGCAAATGCACTCTATAAGTGTATCTCTTTCTTGTGTAACTATATTTATGCTCCTCCATATATGTCTATCTCCCAAATAACCCCCCTCTGGTGCTTAATAAGCACCAAAAACATATATGGAGCATAATTCCAACAGTTGATTAACAAAAATAAAGCTTCCTAATTAACTTAGACCAAACATCTCTAGTATTACATAAGAGTAAAAGATCTAGTTAGAAACAATAAAAGAAATACATAACATTTTGTTGAAGCATGAGCATGTAGGTACAAAATAAAAATGACACAACATCATTCTAAATTTAAGCTATCAACATGATCCTCCCTCTCAGACAAACATGATACCAACCTCTGTTAAAAGATTAAGGACATGATCCATAGACACTTATAACCAGGATATCCCACTGTGTCCTACATGTTTTTAAATTTAACCTAGTATCTAAAAGGCAAAACTAACTTTTAATTAAAAGAAAACCCAGATATATTCATCGATATACCTATAAAAACGTTCAACAAAACATACAAAAACACAAGGCCGTGAGCAAAAATAGACCCTACATAGCACCTCTTGTACTTACTACGGAAATGACCCTTTTCGTGGATACGTATCAGTTGACTGTCCTATGAACTTGGAATGTCAGCATATACATGTAAACCATCCATTATGAAAACCCTGGCAAGTGTAACCACCTCCAGAGACCACTCCATACAGGCAGTTTGGATTACCAAACATCCAGAAACTATCCACAATACCTCTGTCTTGATAATTTAGCATAATAAGAGATGGCGCAACCTGAGTTATTTTACCACACAACCCTCTTTTATTCCTCACCAACCCTTTATCTTTATTTCTACGAACCCCTGCAGTCTCTAGTACCCAAATAGTATCACATTCTATAGTGGTGTTACCTACATCAATACCTTCGGTTTTATGGCTGTAAAAACATTCATATATTCCTTTAATCACAGTCTTTCCATCTAACAAAGGTCCATTTAATTCAGTTCAAATGTTATAGACAGCACAATCCTTGTCACCCAAACCACTGTTGTTCAACACAGTCCTGCTTCTAGTTCTCCTCGAGCAATCCTACATTCTATGTCACACAAAGGAATGTAGTATTTTCTCTGAACATTGAACATTTTATATTTAACACATTTCTTCAAATGATGCAGGTTCAGGTACTGTCAAAAGATCAGATAAAGGTGATTTACTACACAATATACAATTGTCCATTCTGTGCCTGTTTGCCGTATACTTAGCCCATTAGTACCATTCGTTTTTCACCTCTTCTTCCTGTGTGGTGTCTTTGAACGATTCTGAGTCTGATACATCTATACCTGTCATCTTGGCAATGTTCTTGTCATGAGATAGATCATTTGAGTTTGAAAAAGAATTCCAAATCTCATTAAAGAATCCTTTTGGCTCTGATTTGTCAGGTGTCTTTGTGGTTGCCGTGGTCTGCTTGGTAAGAGCAGTTGGTGTCATCTCAGTGGTAGTTGCTGTGGTCGTTACAGCAGCTGCCACCATTGTTGTCATTGCTTTGGTTGTCACAAGCTGTTCTTGTTTAGGTGTTGGCACAGGACCCAATTCAACATATTCGTAACTGTTTCCTTCACTCAGTCCTGTTCTTGTATTTTCAACTACAAATTCTTCACCTTCTGCTGGTGTTATCTTGTTCATGATAAACTCCCAGCCTTCCACACGTTTGGTTAGTGTCAGGTCACATCCTTTGAGGTCCCAAACAGCTTCTCCCTTTGTTATATGACGCGTCCATCCACAGAGTGCTCCTCCGGTACAGGTTTCTTCTCCCATACAGGAACTATCCTCTGTTCCCCTAGTTCTGTTAGAAGTTGTGGCGGAACATGAAACTTAAACCTATCAACAGGTCCTGTCTTTTTACCTTGTTCGACAGGTTCCTCTCTTCTCTTCCTGCTTTTATCATTTATCTTGATTGTGAGTGCGTGCATTATCTTCCTATTGTCCTCAGTTGCTCTTACTCTGTCATTGTCACTGTTCTTTCGTGGTCCTAATTCCAATGGTTCATTATGGAGATCAGGTAAGAGCTGAAAAGTCAATTGTGGGGAAATCCCCATTCCTTTCATCTTGTAAGATGTCTCCTTCTGCTCTTGGTAAGGCTTCTCCTCCACTCTCTTCTCCTGTTGTTCCCTCCTCAGGCCGAACTGAGCCTCCATCTGGGAAGACTTCCATTTCCGGGAAGAGATGTTCCCATTCTTTAGGCGATACCTCGTGGTCCCACTGTAGAGGGCTTCCGTCAACAGAGTCTGCCCCAACAATATATCATCAGAAGTAACAGACATGTTACCCCCCCACTTCTGGGCTTTCTGGCCATACTGGAGGAGGCTTTGGTTGTTTGTCTCTTTTCTTTTCAGGCTCTTTTCCCCTGGTGCTTCTTCTGGGTGCGTTAGTTGGCTCACTCATCATATCTTGGCTTGTAGCTGGTCTGCCATTTTCTTGATTCCTCTCTGGCGTTTTGATCGTCTCCGCTGCTCCTGCTCCCTCCGGGGTCCCCTCTGGTGAATCAGCATCCTCTGTGTCCCCATCTCTGTATGGTTGTGTCCTTCTCTCCGTCGAGACTCGGGTACAGTGGTTTAGATGACACCACGTCTTGCTTCTTTTCACTTGGACGGCCGTGATTGTGGCTGCTGCCACCTCGTAGGGTCCTTCCCTCCTCGGCTGATCCCACTTCCTTCGGAATACTCTCGAATGTAGACTGGATCTCCTGGTATCACTGGGAGAGGTCCTTCTGGTCCCCTTGGATCATCAGATGTGGAACCTCTCGTCCTGGTTCAGGTTTCTGCCTTCTTTCTGTGGGGCATTCATACTTAAAGACTTATGGCCTCTGTTCTATGATTACACCATACATTCTCTTACTTCCATCACTCATCACACAAACTGACATTCCAGCTGAAGCTGGAGAACCCTTCTCCATCTGGTTTCCTAAACAAAAGACTTAGAAAACAAAAAACACAACATAACAGTATTGACAATGTTATGTGTTATGCATGACTGTATTCATAAATACTGAAATCTAAGACCATGACAATTCCCACTCTCTCTTCACCTGACTCTATGCTTCCAGGATGTGTTTCTGCTGGACTCTACAAAAATGGAGGCCCTAATTAGCTTCCTCATGCTTTTATCCAGTCTTCCCCTTTCAGCCACAGGTTCTGAGAGGTGTTCCGAAATCATGTCATTTTTTACTTAGTTCCCCACTTGCTCTATATCAACTGATAAGCCTGTGCATAACCTTAATCAACATTATTTCTTCTTGAATTAATTCAACACTGAATAAAACTACCATCTATCCTTATTCACATGATACATTATCAAATAAAACAAATAACCCCCAAACTCAACCCAGTATGTCTACAGTGGAATCTAGTTTTCTCTCTCTCTCTTTTGTTTTGTTTCACGTCCTCTGTCATGGTGTTTTCAAGCTCACCCATTATTCAGCTGGACCTTACTTCTTGTGAAACTTATGCACCCATCAAAGAGAGACATGACGATCTTTACCACTGCAGGTGCTGTGAGAGGTATATCCCCAGCCTGGTGTATGTTGATGTACACTCAGTCTCCAGAATTCAGCCCATGCCCTTCCATCTGGCGTTTTATGTGCTGTCTTTTCCTGGGGACATACACACTAACACATGGGTTATTTCCTGACAACAGACTTTCTTCATATAGCAGGATCACTAAATTTTAATTTTTAAATAACAGCCCTATGTAAACATTCTGTTATGTAAACATTCTGTCTCAAATACCTGGCCTCTTGCCACAAAAATATTCATAATTATAGCCAAAATATGGTCCCTACAACACCTGCTGTAAGAATAATCAGTCAAGGGTCTTCCAGTTGAAAGAACATCCAATCCTAACAAAACTAAGTCCTAAGCTTCTCAAACTTTTGCTCTAGTGTTCAAAATGCCACTACTTATTATTTTTACCATAATCTAGGTGTGTGTAATGTTCTATTTACTTTTAGAATTGTCCCTATATTTTAATTGTCCCTACAAGACCAACTGTCCTTCCTTATCTGTTAATTATCCCATAGGTCACATCCTATCCTAGAACACCATTTACCCATCCCCCTTTGTTACCTGGCTCTGCCCAGGCAACAACCTTGCCTACTCTTAAACAATGATTTAGGTAAGATTAGTAAATTATCCTTATATCTGACATCATCATGTAGGAGCCCCTTTTAATTTTCCACATGTCCAATTCTCCCTTTAATAGTCAAGTTCAATGCTACATTAGACATATTAAAGAACCCTTTATCCTTAAAATCAAAATTAACTTGTGTAATTTAAAACTCATAAAATAAAAACTAAAAAAATTCCATATTTGAGTGTGCCTCTTTAAAATACCTTTGCACCAAAACAAATAGTCCTAACAATGGTTTTAGGTGTATATACTTGCAGACCTGTTTTAATTTGGTCGTTTATGGCCTCATTCTCCCCAAGATTATAATCCCAGGAAACATCCAAAATTGAGACACCTAAACATCAATATTCCCAGAAGAACACAACACTCCTAACTAGCATTCACTATGCTAATTCCGATTCAGAAACTCAAAAGTGAACTATAAACTAAACCTAATGATGATTCCCCTTTAACTCAAATCATTAATCATAAGTTTTAAACAACGTCAATGTATATGATTACTTAAATGAACATGCTATCCTTAGATACAATTAACCCGATAACGTTATTGTATTACTTCTTCCCCTCTGCCGCAAATGTCGTACATTTCTCAGTGTAAGAAATCCTAATCCCAGAAATGTAATAAAAATATAAACGTGTTTTTCCTTGGCTCCTTCAACTCACATATTTTAGATAACTTCCATCCGTCCTGGTATGAAGAATCCTACTTAAACACTAATGCTTAATTCAGTTGAATCAACTCCTAGAATAACCAGTCTCATAGGAATCAAACAAGTAGGTATATGGACTTCTGAAAAGTCACTCAAAACAATCATGCACACATTTTCCTTCTAAAAGACACAAACAATTTTCTCTGGTACCCCCAGTCCGTGGCGACAACAGTGCCTCGCGAGTGATGTCATCAACAAGCGCTCAACCTTGGCTCAATCCGTAACGATTTTCAATGAATTGTTGGCTGTCTACAGCAACAGTATTTCGGGTTCGATGAACCAACCCTAATTTATCACATCTGTTGAATCCTGAATTAGAGTTTACAACATCAATCAACATTTCTCATCTTCCAATTCGCTAAATTTATTTATATGGGCACAAATCTATCGTAATTATTTCCCCGTTATTATTCAGAGCATTTTAATTACGACTCTATTCCCAATATATTATTCCCAACAGATAATTTAGTGAACAGACATCACTTCACCCTTATTTTAAGTTGAATGAGTTAGTCTTTCAATTTGAACCAAACAAACTATTTAATACGTTCAGTTTATATCTTATACCAATACTAGTGACTATAACTTTCTCTGCAAAACAATTTAATTACCACCAAGAACTCAGATATATATATTTTTAATTAACGCCTCGGCTGGGAACCGAACTCTTGATCGCAGTTTGTAAGACTGCTCCGCTCACCACTATAACAGCAATGCTATGAACCTGACTGAGATTCTCTGCAAATAGACCCATTTTACAGTTATCTATAGTTGTTTATCCAGCATCTGGACAACAGAAAATAGTCCTAATTTAAACGCTCAAACCTTTCCCTCAGTTAGGATTTACCCAAAGACCATAACCCCAGGGAACTGATAATTTCTCCTACGAACCCATGTTAAAATTAAAATAAACCAATTTGTATAACTAGTCAATTCAAAAAATAATAGAATTTCAAAGTGATGGTACACTTTGAATAGAGACTGGTGTTTCTCAATCATTTTATAATTAACTCCCACCTGTTCCAACAATTTCTAGTGAAGTTGATCAGTCTTCACGGGAAATTCTTAGGATCCAGGGCATTTGACACCATTAAAATGTTTCCACTCTCCTTTCTTTAGAAACAACTTAAATATATTTTCAAAAACATTTCCATCCTTCTGCATACCCAATTTGAAACCGAACTGAAAACCCATTGAAAATGTAACCCCTTTTTTTCTGGAAAAGAAATGTACATTTCATTAACATTCACCATGCCACCCTCTAAATCAGCAAGCCAACAGTAACACACATACCAAAATCCCCTCACTTTTCCCGAGCATGCGACATCCAGCCATGCACAGAACGCACAATTCCTCCCTGCTCGGCCATCTGTATCCTACCCTTAGAAATTGAAAACACCCATACACTACAATTTGCTCTTCTTCTTAACTAATTCTACCACGTTTGTGATTTCTCATATACGTTTATTTTCCGTATTTTGACGCCAATAACAACTTCTCCACGCATTCAATCACCATTAAAACCCTAGTAAAACCTACTCTATAATGTCTACAACTGTATTACTTAATATTACAGAAGCCTTAATGTCTTATTCTAGTACAGCACCTCAAATATCACTATGTTTTTATCTTTGCTTATACTATTACTTTAACTTTATTCAGTGTATTAAATCCCATTTCTTATTTATAATATAATGCACTTTCTTATCTCTTTATTTATCCGCTTGCTATTTTCTCTTTTAGCCTATTTTACTATTTAATTCCTGAGACTGTTTTTAAATTGCAGCTTCCTATTTCGTTTACAGGGCTCGTGATACTTTTTTAATATGTGTTCTAGACTTCTATTTTCATGCACTTTTCTCACTTTATTCTTGACCGCCTAGATTTATTTTAACCAGTATATTTTAATCTGTATATCTTTAAGTTATTTCTTCCTACTTCGCATTGAGAGTTAAATGCGCTCTCCTTCTCAAATTACACTTAGTTAACTGTCAGAGAGGCCAGCGCATTCCCAGTTGGTCACAGACACACAGCCTGTTCTTCCTCTTCTTTCTAATCTGCTCATTCATCACAAAGAATTATATTACCGCATTCATTCAATCCCTTTGTTTTTTACCTAAAAACAAAACAGTTTATTACCTTACTTAATTCACTTCCTCTACATAAACTGGTATTATCCTATAGGATTTTTCACGCATACCCTTCGTTTTTACCTAAAAACGACCTATAGTTTATCCCCTAGCTTAATACACTTCCTCTACATAAACTGGTATTATCCTATAGGATTTTTCACTCATGACGAGACTACTGTCTAATCGGATCAGCTTGTCTTCATATCCTATTCATCCACCCCGTATTGATCTTTATTCTACGTTAGAGCAATATCGTGGCGCGACCTACTGATGTATAAACCCCCGTTTAGCTAGGCAGAGCGTTTTATATTCGTAGGATTTCCTTTTTCAGTTGAACGTCGCACAATCAGGCGAGCGTTTTCCCCGTGTTCTAAATATTCACCCGTACAGGCATTCATTTCAAAGCGTTAGCCATGTGTATTTATTTTCTAAATAATCATCCGTACAGACCTTTTCCTTGAAGCGGTAGCCATGAATATTTTATCTATATCTCACTACTTATTTATTTTCTAAACATATAAGCAGACAGCTGTAGCCCTGTGCCTGATTCCAACCACTCAGCCAGAGAGCGCAACACACTCGCACCGTCCGAGCACCCGACACCAGCGAAGTTCACAGCCCCCGCTTACTTACAAACTAAACATGCATACACATTAGTATTTATACAATTATCAAGCTTATATACATGCATGCAATTCATTGAATTCAAAAGTTCTTTCGTTTCTATGGTTTTTAGGAAATTTGAGAGAGAGACCTACTTGACGCTCCCCTTGCTGCTACAGGATCTTTTGTGGCAATCTACGCAGACATTTCAGCTTACCTTGTTTAAAGCTGGGTGGCCACCCTTGTCTTGCCAGATTGCCCCAAAGATCCCACGGCCAGCGAAGAACGTCTTCAGTCCCTGAAACTCCTGGCAAGCTCGCCAATATGTAGTAGAAAATCGGATCAAATACAACGCATTACAGAACTTGTGAAGTCAATTCGGCTTTTTAATACAAGAATATAGCAAGCCGGGAAGGTCCATGGAACACACTCCACTTTCCAGAGCCCCGGCTCCAGTATTTATCCACCTATCTCATATCGGTCCACCCCATATGCAGATATACATATTTCCCTGATTTTTTGTTTATCATTATCTTTTTAGTTCAGGCTTCCTACTTGCTTCCGCCCACTAACACCCACATCTGCTTTCCGTTAGATTATAATAATGGCAAGACCCTTGCTTTGACCTAAACCTCTAACCTATGACCTATGCTTTGACCCTGTAATTAGCTCCATGTGTTCTTTTGTATGTGTGTCTTTATCTCGGATCAGCAGACTGTGTGTTTCCTCTAGTTTTTGGTGTGTCCAGCCGTCTTGGCGCCTACATGTCTCCTTCTCTTCATGTGGTCTGTTTAGTGCTCAACTATTCTATACATCTATGGCCTCCTCTGGTCACCTCTCCTATACAATGGACAATGTATGTTACCAGAATGGCAAATGCACACTATAAGTGTATCTCTTTCTTGTGTTACAATATTTATACTCCATATATGTCTATCTCCCAAATTCTACACCTGCATTGCTTGCTGTTTGGGGTTTTAGGCTGGGTTTCTGTACAGCACTTTGAGATATCAGCTGATGTACAAAGAGCTATAGAAATACATTTGATTTGATTGAGAGGATTTTTAATGAATTTATTTGCAAATTATGGTGGAAAATAAGTAGTTGGTCAATAACAAAAGTTTATCTCAATGTTTATTATTTCTTACATTTGTTATTTCTTACATTAGTACCCCAGGTCATCTTAGGTTTCATTACATACAGTCGAGAAGAACTACTGTATATAAGATCAGTGTCAACTCACCATCAGTACGACCAAGAATATGTTTTTCGCGACGCGGATCCTATGTTCTGCCTTACAAACAGGACAACGAAATGGATCGCATGCAGCCACCCAAAAAAACGACTCCGAAAAAGAGGGAAACGAGGCGGTCTTCTGGTCAGACTACGGAGACGGGCACATCGTGCCCCACTTCCTAGCATTCTCCTTGCCAATGTCCAGTCTCTTGACAACAAGGTTGATGAAATCCGAGCAAGGGTAGCATTCCAGAGGGACATCAGAGACTGTAACGTTCTGTGCTTCACGGAAACATGGCTCACTGGAGAGACGCTATCCGAAGCGGTGCAGCCAACTGGTTTCTCCACGCATCGCGCCGACAGAAACAAACACCTTTCTGGTAAGAAGAGGGGTGGGGGTGTATGCCTTATGGCTAACGAGGCATGGTGCGATGAAAGAAACATACAGGAACTCAAATCCTTCTGTTCACCTGTTTTAGAATTCCTCACAATCAAATGTAGACTGCATTATCTACCAAGAGAATTCTCTTCGATTATAATCACAGCCGTATATATCCCCCCCAAGCAGACACATCGATGGCTCTGAACGAACTTTATTTAACTGTTTGCAAAC